>NC_134689.1:4083087-4164240 GCF_050947455.1 Rhinoderma darwinii | reverse complement strand
ACTACTATAATACTGCCCCTATATACAAGAATATAACTACTATAATACTGCCCCTATATACAAGAATATAACTACTATAATACTGCCCCTATATACAAGAATATAACTACTATAATACTGCTCCTATACACAATATAACTACTATAATACTGCTCCTATATACAAGAATATAACGTACTAGAATACTGCCCCCTATGTACAAGAATATAACTACTATAATACTGCCCCTATATACAAGAATATAACTACTATAATACTGCCCCTATATACAAGACTATAACTACTATAATACTGCTCCTATATACAAGAATATAACTACTATAATACTGCTCCTATATACAAGAATATAACTACTATAATACTGCCCCTATATACAAGAATATAACTACTATAATACTGCCCCTATATACAAGACTATAACTACTATAATACTGCTCCTATATACAAGAATATAACTACTATAATACTGCTCCTATATACAAGAATATAACTACTATAATACTGCCCCTATATACAAGAATATAACTACTATAATACTGCTCCTATATACAAGAATATAACTACTATAATACTGCTCCTATATACAAGAATATAACTACTATAATACTCCTCCTATATACAAGAATATAACTACTATAATTCTGCCCCTATATACAAGAATATAACGAATATAATACTGCCCCTATATACAGTATAACTACTATAATACTGCTCCTATATACAAGAATATAACCTACTAGAATACTGCCCCCTATGTACAAGAATATAACTACTATAATACTGCCCCTATATACAAGAATATAACTACTATAATACTGCTCCTATATACAAGAATATAACTACTATAATACTGCCCCCTATATACAAGAATATAACTACTATAATACTGCCCCTATATACAAGAATATAACTACTATAATACTGCTCCTATATACAAGAATATAACTACTATAATTCTGCCCCTATATACAAGAATATAACTACTATAATACTGCCCCTATATACAAGAATATAACTACTATAATACTGCTCCTATATACAATATAACTACTATAATTCTGCCCCTATATACAAGAATATAACTACTATAATACTGCCCCTATATACAAGAATATAACTACTATAATACTGCTCCTATATACAAGAATATAACTACTATAATACTGCTCCTATATACAAGAATATAACTACTATAATACTACCCCCTATACACAAGAATATAACTACTATAATACTGCCCCCTATATACAAGAATATAACTACTATATTACTGCTCCTATATACAAGAATATAACTACTATAATACTGCCCCTATATACAAGAATATAACTATTATAATACTGCCCCACTATATACAAGAATATAACTACAATAATACTGCTCCTATACACCAGAATATAAACTACTATAATACTGCCCCTGTATACAAGAATATAACGAATATAATACTGCCCCTATATACAATATAACTACTATAATACTGCTCCTATATACAAGAATATAACCTACTAGAATACTGCCCCCTATGTACAAGAATATAACTACTATAATACTACCCCCTATACACAAGAATATAACTACTATAATACTGCCCCCTATATACAAGAATATAACTACTATATTACTGCTCCTATATACAAGAATATAACTACTATAATACTGCCCCTATATACAAGAATATAACTATTATAATACTGCCCCACTATATACAAGAATATAACTACTATAATACTGCTCCTATACACAATATAACTACTATAATACTGCTCCTATATACAAGAATATAACGTACTAGAATACTGCCCCCTATGTACAAGAATATAACTACTATAATACTGCCCCTATATACAAGAATATAACTACTATAATACTGCCCCTATATACAAGACTATAACTACTATAATACCGCTCCTATATACAAGAATATAACTACTATAATACTGCTCCTATATACAAGAATATAACTACTATAATACTGCTCCTATATACAAGAATATAACTACTATAATACTCCTCCTATATACAAGAATATAACTACTATAATTCTGCCCCTATATACAAGAATATAACTAATATAATACTGCCCCTATATACAATATAACTACTATAATACTGCTCCTATATACAAGAATATAACCTACTAGAATACTGCCCCCTATGTACAAGAATATAACTACTATAATACTGCCCCTATATACAAGAATATAACTACTATAATACTGCCCCTATATACAAGACTATAACTACTATAATACTGCTCCTATATACAAGAATATAACTACTATAATACTGCCCCCTATATACAAGAATATAACTACTATAATACTGCCCCTATATACAAGAATATAACTACTATAATACTGCTCCTATATACAAGAATATAACTACTATAATTCTGCCCCTATATACAAGAATATAACTACTATACTACTGCCCCTATATACAAGAATATAACTACTATAATACTGCTCCTATATACAATATAACTACTATAATTCTGCCCCTATATACAAGAATATAACTACTATAATACTGCCCCTATATACAAGACTATAACTACTATAATACTGCTCCTATATAAAAGAATATAACTACTATAATACTGCTCCTATATACAAGAATATAACTACTATAATACTCCTCCTATATACAAGAATATAACTACTATAATTCTGCCCCTATATACAAGAATATAACTACTATAATACTGCTCCTATATACAAGAATATAACTACTATAATACTGCTCCTATATACAAGAATATAAGTACTATAATACTGCCCCTATATATAAGAATATAACTACTATAATACTGCCCCTATATACAAGAATATAACTACTATAATACTGCCCCTATATACAAGAATATAACTACTATAATACTGCCCCTATATACAAGAATATAACTACTATAATACTGCTCCTATACACAATATAACTACTATAATACTGCTCCTATATACAAGAATATAACGTACTAGAATACTGCCCCCTATGTACAAGAATATAACTACTATAATACTGCCCCTATATACAAGAATATAACTACTATAATACTGCCCCTATATACAAGACTATAACTACTATAATACTGCTCCTATATACAAGAATATAACTACTATAATACTGCTCCTATATACAAGAATATAACTACTATAATACTGCCCCTATATACAAGACTATAACTACTATAATACTGCTCCTATATACAAGAATATAACTACTATAATACTGCTCCTATATACAAGAATATAACTACTATAATACTGCCCCTATATACAAGAATATAACTACTATAATACTGCTCCTATATACAAGAATATAACTACTATAATACTGCTCCTATATACAAGAATATAACTACTATAATACTCCTCCTATATACAAGAATATAACTACTATAATTCTGCCCCTATATACAAGAATATAACGAATATAATACTGCCCCTATATACAATATAACTACTATAATACTGCTCCTATATACAAGAATATAACCTACTAGAATACTGCCCCCTATGTACAAGAATATAACTACTATAATACTGCCCCTATATACAAGAATATAACTACTATAATACTGCTCCTATATACAAGAATATAACTACTATAATACTGCCCCCTATATACAAGAATATAACTACTATAATACTGCCCCTATATACAAGAATATAACTACTATAATACTGCTCCTATATACAAGAATATAACTACTATAATTCTGCCCCTATATACAAGAATATAACTACTATAATACTGCCCCTATATACAAGAATATAACTACTATAATACTGCTCCTATATACAATATAACTACTATAATTCTGCCCCTATATACAAGAATATAACTACTATAATACTGCCCCTATATACAAGAATATAACTACTATAATACTGCTCCTATATACAAGAATATAACTACTATAATACTGCTCCTATATACAAGAATATAACTACTATAATACTACCCCCTATACACAAGAATATAACTACTATAATACTGCCCCCTATATACAAGAATATAACTACTATATTACTGCTCCTATATACAAGAATATAACTACTATAATACTGCCCCTATATACAAGAATATAACTATTATAATACTGCCCCACTATATACAAGAATATAACTACAATAATACTGCTCCTATACACCAGAATATAAACTACTATAATACTGCCCCTGTATACAAGAATATAACTACTATAATACTGCCCCTATATACAAGAATATAACTACTATAATACTGCCCCTATATACAAGAATATAACTACTATAATACTGCCCCCTATTTACAAGAATATAACTACTATAATACTGCTCCTATATACAAGAATATAACTACTATAATACTGCCCCTATATACAAGAATATAACTACTATAATACTGCCTCTTATATACAAGAATATAACTACTATAATACTGCCCCCTATATATAAGAATATAACTACTATAATACTGCTCCTATATACAAGATTATAACTACTATAATACTGCTCCTATATACAAGAATATAACTACTATAATACTGCCCCCTGTATACAAGAATATAACTACTATAATACTGCCCCTATATACAAGAATATAACTACTATAATACTGCTCCTATATACAAGAATATAACTACTATAATACTGCCTCCTATATACAACAATATAACTACTATAATACTGCCTCCTATATACAACAATATAACTACTATAATACTGCCCCCTATATACAGGAATATAACTACTATAATACTACTCCTATATACAAGAATATAACTACTATAATACTGCCTCCTATATACAACAATATAACTACTATAATACTGCCCCCTATATACAGGAATATAACTACTATAATACTGCCCCAATATACAAGAATATAACTACTATAATACTGCCTCCTATATGCAAGAATATAACTACTATAATACTGCCCCCTATATACAAGAATATAACTACTTTAATACTGCCCCTATATACAAGAATATAACTACTATAATACTGCCTCCTATATACAGGAATATAACTACTATAATACTGCCCCCTATATACAAGAATATAACTACTATAATACTGCCCCTATATACAAGAATATAACTACTATAATACTGCCCCCTATATACAAGAATATAACTACTATAATACTGCCCCCTATATACAAGAATATAACTACTATAATACTGCCCCTATATACAACAATATAACTACTATAATACTGCCCCCTATATACAAGAATATAACTACTATAATACTGCCCCCTATATACAAGAATATAACTACTATAATACTGCCCCCTATATACAAGCATATAACTACTATAATACTGCTCCTATATACAAGAATATAACTACTATAATACTGCCTCCTATATACAACAATATAACTACTATAATACTGCCTCCTATATACAACAATATAACTACTATAATACTGCCCCCTATATACAAGAATATAACTACTATAATACTGCCCCCTATATACAAGAATATAACTACTATAATACTGCTCCTATATACAAGAATATAACTACTATAATACTGCCCCTATATACAAGAATATAACTACTAGAATACTGCCCCCTATATACAAGAATATAACTACTAGAATACTGCCCCCTATATACAAGAATATAACTACTATAATACTGCTCCTATATACAAGAATATAACTACTATAATACTGCCCCTATATACAAGAATATAACTACTATAATACTGCCCCTATATACAAGAATAGAACTACTATAATACTGCTCCTATATACAAGAATATAACTACTATAATACTGCTCCTATATACAAGAATATAACTACTATAATACTGCCCCTATATACAAGGATATAACTACTATAATACTGCCCCTATATACAAGGATATAACTACTATAATACTGCCCCTATATACAAGAATATAACTACTATAATACTGCCCCCTATATACAAGAATATAACTACTATAATACTGCCCCTATATACAAGAATATAACTACTATGATACTGCCCCTATATACAAGAATATAACTACTATAATACTGCCCCTATATACAAGAATATAACTACTATAATACTGCCCCTATATACAAGAATATAACTACTATAATACTGCTCCTATATACAAGAATATAACTACTATAATACTGCTCCTATATACAAGAATATAACTACTATAATACTGCCTCTATATACAAGAATATAACTACTATAATACTGCTCCTATATACAAGAATATAACTACTATAATACTGCTCCTATATACAAGAATATAACTACTATAATACTGCCTCCTATATGAAAGAATATAACTACTATAATACTGCCCCCTATATACAAGAATATAACTACTATAATACTACTCCTATATACAAGAGTATAACTACTATAATACTGCCCCAATATACAAGAATATAACTACTATAATACTGCCTCCTATATGAAAGAATATAACTACTATAATACTGCCCCCTATATACAAGAATATAACTACTATAATACTGCCCCTATATACAAGAATATAACTACTATAATACTGCCCCTATATACAAGAATATAACTACTATAATACTGCTCCCTATATACAATATAACTACTATAATACTGCCTCCTATATACAAGAATATAACTACTATAATACTGCCCCTATATACAAGAATAGAACTACTATAATACTGCTCCTATATACAAGAATATAACTACTATAATACTGCTCCTATATACAAGAATATAACTACTCTAATACTGCTCCTATATACAAGAATATAACTACTATAATACTGCCCCTATATACAAGAATATAACTACTATAATACTGCCCCTATATACAAGGATATAACTACTATAATACTGCCCCTATATACAAGGATATAACTACTATAATACTGCCCCTACATACAAGAATAGAACTACTATAATACTGCTTCTATATACAAGAATATATTACTATAACACTGCTCCTATATACAAGAATATACTACTATAATACTGCCCCCTATATACAAGAATATAACTGCTATAATACTGCTCCTATATACAAGAATATATTACTATAACACTGCTCCTATATACAAGAATATAACTACTATAATACTGCCCCTATATACAAGAATATAACTACTATAATACTGCCCCTATATACAAGAATATAACTACTATAATACTGCCTCCTATATACAAGAATATAACTACTATAATACTGCCCCTATATACAAGAATATAACTACTATAATACTGCCCCCTATATACAAGAATATAACTACTATAATACTGCTCCTATATACAGGAATATAACTACTATAATACTGCTCCTATATACAAGAATACAACTACTATAATACTGCCCCCTATATACAAGAATACAACTACTATAATACTGCCCCCTATATACAAGAATATAACTACTATAATACTGCTTCCTATATACAGAATATAACTACTATAATACTGCCCCTATATACAAGAATATAACTACTATAATACTGCCCCTATATACAAGACTATAACTACTATAATACTGCTCCTATATACAAGAATATAACTACTATAATACTGCTCCTATATACAAGAATATAACTACTATAATACTGCCCCTACATACAAGAATATAACTACTATAATACTGCTCCTATACACAATATAACTACTATAATACTGCTCCTATATACAAGAATATAACCTACTAGAATACTGCCCCCTATGTACAAGAATATAACTACTATAATACTGCCCCTATATACAAGAATATAACTACTATAATACTGCCCCTATATACAAGACTATAACTACTATAATACTGCTCCTATATACAAGAATATAACTACTATAATACTGCCCCCTATATACAAGAATATAACTACTATAATACTGCCCCTATATACAAGAATATAACTACTATAATACTGCTCCTATATACAAGAATATAACTACTATAATTCTGCCCCTATATACAAGAATATAACTACTATACTACTGCCCCTATATACAAGAATATAACTACTATAATACTGCTCCTATATACAATATAACTACTATAATTCTGCCCCTATATACAAGAATATAACTACTATAATACTGCCCCTATATACAAGACTATAACTACTATAATACTGCTCCTATATAAAAGAATATAACTACTATAATACTGCTCCTATATACAAGAATATAACTACTATAATACTCCTCCTATATACAAGAATATAACTACTATAATTCTGCCCCTATATACAAGAATATAACTACTATAATACTGCTCCTATATACAAGAATATAACTACTATAATACTGCTCCTATATACAAGAATATAAGTACTATAATACTGCCCCTATATATAAGAATATAACTACTATAATACTGCCCCTATATACAAGAATATAACTACTATAATACTGCCCCTATATACAAGAATATAACTACTATAATACTGCCCCTATATACAAGAATATAACTACTATAATACTGCTCCTATACACAATATAACTACTATAATACTGCTCCTATATACAAGAATATAACGTACTAGAATACTGCCCCCTATGTACAAGAATATAACTACTATAATACTGCCCCTATATACAAGAATATAACTACTATAATACTGCCCCTATATACAAGACTATAACTACTATAATACTGCTCCTATATACAAGAATATAACTACTATAATACTGCTCCTATATACAAGAATATAACTACTATAATACTGCCCCTATATACAAGACTATAACTACTATAATACTGCTCCTATATACAAGAATATAACTACTATAATACTGCTCCTATATACAAGAATATAACTACTATAATACTGCCCCTATATACAAGAATATAACTACTATAATACTGCTCCTATATACAAGAATATAACTACTATAATACTGCTCCTATATACAAGAATATAACTACTATAATACTCCTCCTATATACAAGAATATAACTACTATAATTCTGCCCCTATATACAAGAATATAACGAATATAATACTGCCCCTATATACAATATAACTACTATAATACTGCTCCTATATACAAGAATATAACCTACTAGAATACTGCCCCCTATGTACAAGAATATAACTACTATAATACTGCCCCTATATACAAGAATATAACTACTATAATACTGCTCCTATATACAAGAATATAACTACTATAATACTGCCCCCTATATACAAGAATATAACTACTATAATACTGCCCCTATATACAAGAATATAACTACTATAATACTGCTCCTATATACAAGAATATAACTACTATAATTCTGCCCCTATATACAAGAATATAACTACTATAATACTGCCCCTATATACAAGAATATAACTACTATAATACTGCTCCTATATACAATATAACTACTATAATTCTGCCCCTATATACAAGAATATAACTACTATAATACTGCCCCTATATACAAGAATATAACTACTATAATACTGCTCCTATATACAAGAATATAACTACTATAATACTGCTCCTATATACAAGAATATAACTACTATAATACTACCCCCTATACACAAGAATATAACTACTATAATACTGCCCCCTATATACAAGAATATAACTACTATATTACTGCTCCTATATACAAGAATATAACTACTATAATACTGCCCCTATATACAAGAATATAACTATTATAATACTGCCCCACTATATACAAGAATATAACTACAATAATACTGCTCCTATACACCAGAATATAAACTACTATAATACTGCCCCTGTATACAAGAATATAACTACTATAATACTGCCCCTATATACAAGAATATAACTACTATAATACTGCCCCTATATACAAGAATATAACTACTATAATACTGCCCCCTATTTACAAGAATATAACTACTATAATACTGCTCCTATATACAAGAATATAACTACTATAATACTGCCCCTATATACAAGAATATAACTACTATAATACTGCCTCTTATATACAAGAATATAACTACTATAATACTGCCCCCTATATATAAGAATATAACTACTATAATACTGCTCCTATATACAAGATTATAACTACTATAATACTGCTCCTATATACAAGAATATAACTACTATAATACTGCCCCCTGTATACAAGAATATAACTACTATAATACTGCCCCTATATACAAGAATATAACTACTATAATACTGCTCCTATATACAAGAATATAACTACTATAATACTGCCTCCTATATACAACAATATAACTACTATAATACTGCCTCCTATATACAACAATATAACTACTATAATACTGCCCCCTATATACAGGAATATAACTACTATAATACTACTCCTATATACAAGAATATAACTACTATAATACTGCCTCCTATATACAACAATATAACTACTATAATACTGCCCCCTATATACAGGAATATAACTACTATAATACTGCCCCAATATACAAGAATATAACTACTATAATACTGCCTCCTATATGCAAGAATATAACTACTATAATACTGCCCCCTATATACAAGAATATAACTACTTTAATACTGCCCCTATATACAAGAATATAACTACTATAATACTGCCTCCTATATACAGGAATATAACTACTATAATACTGCCCCCTATATACAAGAATATAACTACTATAATACTGCCCCTATATACAAGAATATAACTACTATAATACTGCCCCCTATATACAAGAATATAACTACTATAATACTGCCCCCTATATACAAGAATATAACTACTATAATACTGCCCCTATATACAACAATATAACTACTATAATACTGCCCCCTATATACAAGAATATAACTACTATAATACTGCCCCCTATATACAAGAATATAACTACTATAATACTGCCCCCTATATACAAGCATATAACTACTATAATACTGCTCCTATATACAAGAATATAACTACTATAATACTGCCTCCTATATACAACAATATAACTACTATAATACTGCCTCCTATATACAACAATATAACTACTATAATACTGCCCCCTATATACAAGAATATAACTACTATAATACTGCCCCCTATATACAAGAATATAACTACTATAATACTGCTCCTATATACAAGAATATAACTACTATAATACTGCCCCTATATACAAGAATATAACTACTAGAATACTGCCCCCTATATACAAGAATATAACTACTAGAATACTGCCCCCTATATACAAGAATATAACTACTATAATACTGCTCCTATATACAAGAATATAACTACTATAATACTGCCCCTATATACAAGAATATAACTACTATAATACTGCCCCTATATACAAGAATAGAACTACTATAATACTGCTCCTATATACAAGAATATAACTACTATAATACTGCTCCTATATACAAGAATATAACTACTATAATACTGCCCCTATATACAAGGATATAACTACTATAATACTGCCCCTATATACAAGGATATAACTACTATAATACTGCCCCTATATACAAGAATATAACTACTATAATACTGCCCCCTATATACAAGAATATAACTACTATAATACTGCCCCTATATACAAGAATATAACTACTATGATACTGCCCCTATATACAAGAATATAACTACTATAATACTGCCCCTATATACAAGAATATAACTACTATAATACTGCCCCTATATACAAGAATATAACTACTATAATACTGCTCCTATATACAAGAATATAACTACTATAATACTGCTCCTATATACAAGAATATAACTACTATAATACTGCCTCTATATACAAGAATATAACTACTATAATACTGCTCCTATATACAAGAATATAACTACTATAATACTGCTCCTATATACAAGAATATAACTACTATAATACTGCCTCCTATATGAAAGAATATAACTACTATAATACTGCCCCCTATATACAAGAATATAACTACTATAATACTACTCCTATATACAAGAGTATAACTACTATAATACTGCCCCAATATACAAGAATATAACTACTATAATACTGCCTCCTATATGAAAGAATATAACTACTATAATACTGCCCCCTATATACAAGAATATAACTACTATAATACTGCCCCTATATACAAGAATATAACTACTATAATACTGCCCCTATATACAAGAATATAACTACTATAATACTGCTCCCTATATACAATATAACTACTATAATACTGCCTCCTATATACAAGAATATAACTACTATAATACTGCCCCTATATACAAGAATAGAACTACTATAATACTGCTCCTATATACAAGAATATAACTACTATAATACTGCTCCTATATACAAGAATATAACTACTCTAATACTGCTCCTATATACAAGAATATAACTACTATAATACTGCCCCTATATACAAGAATATAACTACTATAATACTGCCCCTATATACAAGGATATAACTACTATAATACTGCCCCTATATACAAGGATATAACTACTATAATACTGCCCCTACATACAAGAATAGAACTACTATAATACTGCTTCTATATACAAGAATATATTACTATAACACTGCTCCTATATACAAGAATATACTACTATAATACTGCCCCCTATATACAAGAATATAACTGCTATAATACTGCTCCTATATACAAGAATATATTACTATAACACTGCTCCTATATACAAGAATATAACTACTATAATACTGCCCCTATATACAAGAATATAACTACTATAATACTGCCCCTATATACAAGAATATAACTACTATAATACTGCCTCCTATATACAAGAATATAACTACTATAATACTGCCCCTATATACAAGAATATAACTACTATAATACTGCCCCCTATATACAAGAATATAACTACTATAATACTGCTCCTATATACAGGAATATAACTACTATAATACTGCTCCTATATACAAGAATACAACTACTATAATACTGCCCCCTATATACAAGAATACAACTACTATAATACTGCCCCCTATATACAAGAATATAACTACTATAATACTGCTTCCTATATACAGAATATAACTACTATAATACTGCCCCTATATACAAGAATATAACTACTATAATACTGCCCCTATATACAAGACTATAACTACTATAATACTGCTCCTATATACAAGAATATAACTACTATAATACTGCTCCTATATACAAGAATATAACTACTATAATACTGCCCCTATATACAAGAATATAACTACTATAATACTGCTCCTATACACAATATAACTACTATAATACTGCTCCTATATACAAGAATATAACGTACTAGAATACTGCCCCCTATGTACAAGAATATAACTACTATAATACTGCCCCTATATACAAGAATATAACTACTATAATACTGCCCCTATATACAAGACTATAACTACTATAATACTGCTCCTATATACAAGAATATAACTACTATAATACTGCCCCCTATATACAAGAATATAACTACTATAATACTGCCCCTATATACAAGAATATAACTACTATAATACTGCTCCTATATACAAGAATATAACTACTATAATTCTGCCCCTATATACAAGAATATAACTACTATAATACTGCCCCTATATACAAGAATATAACTACTATAATACTGCTCCTATATACAATATAACTACTATAATTCTGCCCCTATATACAAGAATATAACTACTATAATACTGCCCCTATATACAAGACTATAACTACTATAATACTGCTCCTATATAAAAGAATATAACTACTATAATACTGCTCCTATATACAAGAATATAACTACTATAATACTCCTCCTATATACAAGAATATAACTACTATAATTCTGCCCCTATATACAAGAATATAACTACTATAATACTGCTCCTATATACAAGAATATAACTACTATAATACTGCTCCTATATACAAGAATATAAGTACTATAATACTGCCCCTATATACAAGAATATAACTACTATAATACTGCCCCTATATACAAGAATATAACTACTATAATACTGCCCCTATATACAAGAATATAACTACTATAATACTGCCCCTATATACAAGAATATAACTACTATAATACTGCTCCTATACACAATATAACTACTATAATACTGCTCCTATATACAAGAATATAACGTACTAGAATACTGCCCCCTATGTACAAGAATATAACTACTATAATACTGCCCCTATATACAAGAATATAACTACTATAATACTGCCCCTATATACAAGAATATAACTACTATAATACTGCCCCTATATACAAGAATATAACTACTATAATACTGCCCCTATATACAAGAATATAACTACTATAATACTGCTCCTATATACAAGAATATAACTACTATAATACTGCTCCTATATACAAGAATATAACTACTATAATACTGCCCCTATATACAAGAATATAACTACTATAATACTGCCCCTATATACAAGACTATAACTACTATAATACTGCTCCTATATACAAGAATATAACTACTATAATACTGCTCCTATATACAAGAATATAACTACTATAATACTGCCCCTATATACAAGAATATAACTACTATAATACTGCTCCTATATACAAGAATATAACTACTATAATACTGCTCCTATATACAAGAATATAACTACTATAATACTCCTCCTATATACAAGAATATAACTACTATAATTCTGCCCCTATATACAAGAATATAACGAATATAATACTGCCCCTATATACAATATAACTACTATAATACTGCTCCTATATACAAGAATATAACCTACTAGAATACTGCCCCCTATGTACAAGAATATAACTACTATAATACTGCCCCTATATACAAGAATATAACTACTATAATACTGCCCCTATATACAAGACTATAACTACTATAATACTGTTCCTATATACAAGAATATAACTACTATAATACTGCCCCCTATATACAAGAATATAACTACTATAATACTGCCCCTATATACAAGAATATAACTACTATAATACTGCTCCTATATACAAGAATATAACTACTATAATTCTGCCCCTATATACAAGAATATAACTACTATAATACTGCCCCTATATACAAGAATATAACTACTATAATACTGCTCCTATATACAATATAACTACTATAATTCTGCCCCTATATACAAGAATATAACTACTATAATACTGCCCCTATATACAAGACTATAACTACTATAATACTGCTCCTATATAAAAGAATATAACTACTATAATACTGCTCCTATATACAAGAATATAACTACTATAATACTCCTCCTATATACAAGAATATAACTACTATAATTCTGCCCCTATATACAAGAATATAACTACTATAATACTGCTCCTATATACAAGAATATAACTACTATAATACTGCTCCTATATACAAGAATATAAGTACTATAATACTGCCCCTATATACAAGAATATAACTACTATAATACTGCCCCTATATACAAGAATATAACTACTATAATACTGCCCCTATATACAAGAATATAACTACTATAATACTGCCTCCTATATACAAGAATATAACTACTATAATACTGCCCCTATATACAAGAATATAACTACTATAATACTGCTCCTATATACAAGAATATAACTACTATAATACTGCCACTATATACAAGAATATAACTACTATAATACTGCCACTATATACAAGAATATAACTACTATAATACTGCCTCCTGTATACAAGAATATAACTACTATAATACTGCCCCTATATACAAGAATATAACTACTATAATACTGCCTCCTATATACAAGAATATAACTACTATAATACTGCTCCTATATACAAGAATATAACTACTATAATACTGTCCCTATATACAAGAATATAACTACTATAATACTGCCCCTATATACAAGAATATAACTACTATAATACTGCCCCTATATACAAGAATATAACTACTATAATACTGCCCCCTATATACAAGAATATAACTACTATAATACTGCCCCTATATACAAGAATATAACTACTATAATACTGCCCCCTATATACAAGAATATAACTACTATAATACTGCCCTATATACAAGAATATAACTACTCTAATACTGCTCCTATATACAAGAATATAACTACTATAATACTGCCACTATATACAATATAACTACTATAATACTGCCCTATATACAAGAATATAACTACTATAATACTGCTCCCTATATACAAGAATATAACTACTATAATACTGCCCCTATATACAAGAATATAACTACTATAATACTGCCCCCTATATACAAGAATATAACTACTATAATACTGCTCCTATATACAAGAATATAACTACTATAATACTGCTCCTATATACAAGAATATAACTACTATAATACTGCCCCTATATACAAGAATATAACTACTATAATACTGCTCCTATATACAAGAATATAACTACTATAATACTGCTCCTATATACAAGAATATAACTACTATAATACTGCTCCTATATACAAGAATATAACTACTATAATACTGCCCCCTATATACAAGAATATAACTACTATAATACTGCCCCCTATATACAAGAATATAACTACTATAATACTGCCCCCTATATACTATAATACTGCCCCCTATATACAGGAATATAACTACTATAATACTGCCCCCTATATACTATAATACTGCCCCCTATATACAGGAATATATCTACTATAATACTGCCCCCTATATACAAGAATATAACTACTATAATACTGCCTTCTATCTGAACTGAACCTCTGATATCTGATTGCTATTCTTTTGTTATATTTATTTCGTGTCTTTTTGATTTCTTTAGTCTCTCGATAATTTAAGCTGCGTTCTTAAATCCTCTCAGTCCATAATATAATTCTCCTACGTGCGGTCTACTTGATACGTCGCTGTTGTCACCATCTTATATATTGTAAATGACTCTATAGGTGTGATACACGTCAGGTAGATGTAGATCTCTACAGAGCGGAACAAAATAAACCTTACATAACACAAGGACTTCGGCTCTGCATGGCTTCAGAACTATATGTCATACATAGCATGGGGATGGATAGAGCCACCATCTAACACTGATGAATTAGCTGCATTGCCTACTGGAGTCTGACATTTATGTCCTAAGCAGAAATAACTGATCATAGCTGTGCCCTAATAGAGCATGCCTGCAGTATAAAGCATGGTGGAGGGATAGAATAGAGGCCTGATCCACTGAAGAGAAAGCTATATTGTCCATTGATGCCCGAAGAGAAAGTATGGACAGAACATCTCCTAAACCAAAGTCACTAATTATACTTGCGACCTAATGGAGCCACAGGTGGACATTGGACAGTATCCGTGATTTTCACATAAGATTTGGGGGGCAATTATTTTGCTGATTATTCCTAAAAACAATAAGTAAGTCAATCGCCTATGGCCAAGTTCTAGCACCATTGAACCTCAACCTGCATGAAATCTCTTATATTATATTACAGGAATCAGATTATTAGGAAGGATCGTTGTTCATCAGAAGCGATCCGAATATTGTCCGAGAATGAGTGGCGGCCTCGTATCTCATTAGAAAATGAAAAATAAGAGAATGTAAGCCACAGCAATAGCAAACTGTGGCATGCAAAGGGTTAAGACCTCAGGTGTTCATTTCACAGCAGACGGCAATGATAGGGTTAAATCCGAGAAGGCAGGTGACACCAGGAGAGCCTGAAGAAGGTGACTCAGGCGCAAGGAGAACCCATCACCATGGTAACGCAGCGACCGCCTTAATTCAGCTGTGCCGTGAAATGATGGAGGACTCAGGGGAGGTCCCACCGTCTCCTGTTGAGTAATAGGAAGGACGTACGGGACGTGGAAAGTGGGGGGCACCGAGAGATGGTGGGGTGTCACGGACCAGGATGTCCCCTCATCCCATAAGACCTCCCCTCCTCCTAATACACAGACATCAGGACACCGACCTCCCCTCCTCCTAATACACAGACATCAGGACACCGACCTCCCCTCCTCCTAATACACAGACATCAGGACACCGACCTCCCCTCCTCCTAATACACAGACATCAGGACACCGACCTCCCCTCCTCCTAATACACAGACATCAGGACACCGACCTCCCCTCCTCCTAATACACAGATATAAGGACACCGACCTCCCCTCCTCCTAATACACAGACATCAGGACACCGACCTCCCCTCCTCCTAATACACAGACATCAGGACACCGACCTCCCCCCCTCCTCCTAATACACAGACATCAGGACACCGACCTCTCCTCCGCCTAATACACAGACATCAGAACACTGACCTCCCCTCCTCCTAATACACAGACATCAGGACACCGACCTCCCCTCCTCCTAATACACAGACATCAGGACACCGACCTCCCCCCTCCTCCTAATACACAGACATCAGGACACCGACCTCTCCTCCTCCTAATACACAGACATCAGGACACCGACCTCCCCTCCTCCTAATACACAGACATCAGGACACCGACCTCCCCTCCTCCTAATACACAGACATCAGGACACAGACCTCTCCTCCTCCTAATACACAGACATCAGGACACCGACCTCCCCTCCTCCTAATACACAGACATCAGGACACCGACCTCTCCTCCTCCTAATACACAGACATCAGGACACTGACCTCCCCTCATCCTAATACACAGACATCAGGACACCGACCTCCTCTCCTCCTAATACACAGACATCAGGACACCGACCTCCTCTCCTCCTAATACACAGACATCAGGACACCGACCTCTCCTCCTCCTAATACACAGACATCAGGACACCGACCTCTCCTCCTCCTAATACAGAGACATCATGTATTTGGCAGTAAGTTGATATATATATATATATATTGCGTTATACGGTCGGCTCTTTAGCTGCTTTCTGTAGTGTTGGGTGATACAATGTTACAGCCTAAAAGATTCCAAAAACATAAGAATGGGAAGCAGCAAACCACATGTATCCTGCCGGTCACCCTCATACCTCACATAGTAGTAGCAGCGGGTACTCCCTACCCCCGCAGAGTACCTATTGTCACTGAAATGTTACTCCCACTCACCTTAACAAAAGTCCTGATTCCTGGCAGTTTTTAACAAGCTACAATTATTATTTTTATTGTAGTATATTTGGGCCATTACTTTGTTGCCCCATTTTTATTCTGTGTCTTTAACTCCTTACTTTCCAGAATCTGGGAGACAACTATGTAGGTTTATTATACAACTTGTGGTATAGGCCGGAATAAATTATATTGGTATAACCTGGGTATCTCCTGTATATAATTATATATGTATAGCTGGTATAAGTTATACATATTCTTGTATATAGTGATATGGAGCATGCTGGTATAACCTGGGTATCTTCTGTATATAATTATATATGTACAGCTGGTATAAGTTATACATCTTCTTGTATATAGTGATATGGAGCATGCTGGTATAACCTGGGTATCTTCTGTATATAATTATATATGTACAGCTGGTATAAGTTATACATCTTCCTGTATATAGTGATATGGAGCATGCTGGTATAACCTAGGTGTCTTCTGTATATAATTATATATGTACAGCTGGTACAAGTTATACATCTTCTTGTATATAGTGATATGGAGCATGCTGGTATAACCTGGGTATCTTCTGTATATAATTATATATGTACAGCTGGTATAAGTTATACATCTTCTTGTATATAGTGATATGGAGCATGCTGGTATAACCTGGGTATCTTCTGTATATAATTATATATGTACAGCTGGTATAAGTTATACATCTTCTTGTATATAGTGATATGGAGCATGCTGGTATAACCTGGGTATCTCCTGTATATAATTATATATGTACAGCTGGTATAAGTTATACATCTTCTTGTATATAGTGATATGGAGCATGCTGGTATAACCTGGGTATCTTCTGTATATAATTATATATGTACAGCTGGTATAAGTTATACATCTTCTTGTATATAGTGGTATGGAGCATGCTGGTATAACCTGGGTATATCCTGTATATAATTATATATGTACAGCTGGTATAAGTTATACATCTTCTTGTATATAGTGATATGGAGCATGCTGGTATAACCTGAGCATCTTCTGTATATAATTATATATGTACAGCTGGTATAAGTCATACATCTTCTTGTATATAGTGATATGGAGCATGCTGGTATAACCTGGGTATCTTCTGTATATAATTATATATGTACAGCTGGTATAAGTTATACATCTTCCTGTATATAGTGATATGGAGCATGCTGGTATAACCTGGGTATCTTCTGTATATAATTATATATGTACAGCTGGTATAAGTTATACATCTTCTTGTATATAGTGATATGGAGCATGCTGGTATAACCTGGGTATCTTCTGTATATAATTATATATGTACAGCTGGTATAAGTTATACATCTTCTTGTATATAGTGATATGGAGCATGCTGGTATAACCTGGGTATCTTCTGTATATAATTATATATGTACAGCTGGTATAAGTTATACATCTTCTTGTATATAGTGATATGGAGCATGCTGGTATAACCTGGATATCTTCTGTATATAATTGTATATGTACTGCTGGTATAAGTTATACATCTTCTTGTATATAGTAATATGGAGCATGCTGGTATAACCCGGGTATCTTCTGTATATAATTATATATGTACTGCTGGTATAAGTTATACATCTTCTTGTATATAGTGATATGGAGCATGCTGGTATAACCTGGGTATCTTCTGTATATAATTATATATGTACAGCTGGTATAAGTTATACATCTTCCTGTATATAGTGATATGGAGCATGCTGGTATAACCTGGGTATCTCCTGTATATAATTATATATGTACAGCTGGTATAAGTTATACATCTTCTTGTATATAGTGATATGGAGCATGCTGGTATAACCTGGGTATCTTCTGTATATAATTATATATGTACAGCTGGTATAAGTTATACATCTTCCTGTATATAGTGATATGGAGCATGCCGGTATAACCCGGGTATCTCCTGTATATAATTATATATGTACAGCTGGTATAAGTTATACATCTTCTTGTATATAGTGATATGGAGCATGCTGGTATAACCTGGGTATCTTCTGTATATAATTATATATGTGCAGCTGGTATAAGTTATACATCTTCTTGTATATACTGATATGGAGCATGTTGGTATAACCCGGGTATATTCTGTATATAATTATATATGTACAGCTGGTATAAGTTATACATCTTCTTGTATATAGTGATATGGAGCATGCTGGTATAACCTGGGTATATTCTGTATATAATTATATATGTACAGCTGGTATAAGTTATACATCTTCCTGTATATAGTGATATGGAGCATGCTGGTATAACCCGGGTATCTCCTGTATATAATTATATATGTATGGCTGGTATAAGTTATACATCTTCTTGTATATAGTGATATGGAGCATGCTTACATAACCCGGGTATCTCCTGTATATAATTATATATGTACAGCTGGTATAAGTTATACATCTTCTTGTATATAGTGATATGGAGCATGCTGGTATAACCTGGGTATCTTCTGTATATAATTATATATGTACAGCTGGTATAAGTTACACATCTTCTTGTATATAGTGACATGGAGCATGCTGGTATAACCTGGGCATCTCCTGTATATAATTATATATGTATAGCTGGTATAAGTTATACATCTTCTTGTATATAGTGATATGGAGCATGCTGGTATAACCTGGGTATCTTCTGTATATAATTATATATGTACAGCTGGTATAAGTTATACATCTTCTTGTATATAGTGATATGGGGCATGCTGGTATAACCTGGGTATCTCCTGTATATAATTATATATGTACATCTGGTATAAGTTATACATCTTCTTGTATATAGTGATATGGAGCATGCTGGTATAACCCGGGTATCTCCTGTATATAATTATATATGTACAGCTGGTATAAGTTATACATCTTCCTGTATATAGTGATATGGAGCATGCTGGTATAACCTGGGTATCTTCTGTATATAATTATATATGTACATCTGGTATAAGTTATACATCTTCTTGTATATAGTGATATGGAGCATGCTGGTATAACCCGGGTATCTCCTGTATATAATTATATATGTACAGCTGGTATAAGTTATATATCTTCTTGTATATAGTGATATGGAGCATGCTGGTATAACCTGGGTATCTTCTGTATATAATTATATATGTACAGCTGGTATAAGTTACACATCTTCTTGTATATAGTGACATGGAGCATGCTGGTATAACCTGGGCATCTCCTGTATATAATTATATATGTACAGCTGGTATAAGTTATACATCTTCTTGTATATAGTGATATGGGGCATGCTGGTATAACCTGGGTATCTCCTGTATATAATTATATATGTACATCTGGTATAAGTTATACATCTTCTTGTATATAGTGATATGGAGCATGCTGGTATAACCCGGGTATCTCCTGTATATAATTATATATGTACAGCTGGTATAAGTTATATATCTTCTTGTATATAGTGATATGGAGCATGCTGGTATAACCTGGGTATCTTCTGTATATAATTATATATGTACAGCTGGTATAAGTTATACATCTTCTTGTATATAGTGATATGGAGCATGCTGGTATAACCCGGGTATCTCCTGTATATAAGTACAGCTGGTATAAGTTATACATCTTCTTGTATATAGTGATATGGAGCATGCTGGTATAACCCGGGTATCTCCTGTATATAATTATATATGTACAGCTGGTATAAGTTATACATCTTCCTGTATATAGTGATATGGAGCATGCTGGTATAACCTGGGTATCTTCTGTATATAATTATATAAGTACAGCTGGTATTAGTTATACATATTCCTGTATATAGTGATATGGAGCATGCTGGTATAACCTGGGTATCTTCTGTATATAGTTATATATGTACAGCTGGTATAAGTTGTACATCTTCTTGTATATAGTGATATGGAGCATGCTGGTATAACCCGGGTATCTCCTGTATATAAGTACAGCTGGTATAAGTTATACATCTTCTTGTATATAGTGATATGGAGCATGCTGGTATAACCTGGGTATCTTCTGTATATAATTATATATGTACAGCTGGTATAAGTTATACATCTTCTTGTATATAGTGATATGGAGCATGCTGGTATAACCCGGGTATCTACTGTATATAATTATATATGTACAGCTGGTATAAGTTATACACCTTCTTGTATATAGTGATATGGAGCATGCTGGTATAACCCGGGTATCTACTGTATATAATTATATATGTACAGCTGGTATAAGTTATACATCTTCTTGTATATAGTGATATGGAGCATGCTGGTATAACCCGGGTATCTACTGTATATAATTATATATGTACAGCTGGTATAAGTTATACACCTTCTTGTATATAGTGATATGAAGCATGCTGGTATAACCTGGGTATCTTCTGTATATAATTATATATGTACAGCTGGTATAAGTTATACATCTTCTTGTATATAGTGATATGGAGCATGCTGGTATAACCTGGGTATCCACTGTATATAATTATATATGTACAGCTGGTATAAGTTATACATCTTCTTGTATATAGTGATATGGAGCATGCCGGTATAACCTGGGTATCTCCTGTATATAATTATATATGTACAGCTGGTATAAGTTACACATCTTCTTGTATATAGTGATATAGAGCATGTTGGTATAACGTGTGTATCTCCTGGTATATTATATAGGTACAGCTGGTATAACCTGGGTATCTCCTGGTATATTATATAGGTACAGCTGGTATAACCTGGGTATCTCCTGGTATATTATATATGTACAGCTGGTATAAGTTATACATCTTCCTGTATATAGTGATATGGAGCATGCTGGTATAACTTGGGTATCTTCTGTATATAATTATATATGTACAGCTGGTATAAGTTATACATCTTCTTGTATATAGTGATATGGAGCATGCTGGTATAACCTGGGTATCTCCTGTATATAATTATATATGTACAGCTGGTATAAGTTATACATCTTCCTGTATATAGTGATATGGAGCATGCTGGTATAACCTGGGTATCTTCTGTATATAATTATATATGTATAGCTGGTATAAGTTATATATCTTCTTGTATATAGTGATATGGAGCATGCTGGTATAACCCGGGTATCTTCTGTATATAATTATATATGTACAGCTGGTATAAGTTATATATCTTCTTGTATATAGTGATATGGAGCATGCTGGTATAACCTGGGTATATTCTGTATATAATTATATATGTACAGCTGGTATAAGTTATACATCTTCTTGTATACAGTGATATGGAGCATGCTGGTATAACCTGGGTATCTTCTGTATATAATTATATATGTACAGCTGGTATAAGTTATACATCTTCTTGTATATAGTGATATGGAGCATGCTGGTATAACCTGGGTATCTTCTGTATATAATCATATATGTACAGCTGGTATAAGTTATACATCTTCTTGTATATAGTGATATGGAGCATGCTGGTATAACCTGGGTATCTTCTGTATATAATTATATATGTACAGCTGGAATAAGTTATACATCTTCCTGTATATAGTGATATGGAGCATGCTGGTGTAACCTGGGTATCTTCTGTATATAATTATATATGTACAGCTGGTATAAGTTATACATCTTCTTGTATATAGTGATATGGAGCATGCTGGTATAACCTGGGTATCTTCTGTATATAATTATATATGTACAGCTGGTATAAGTTATACATCTTCTTGTATATAGTGATATGGAGCATGCTGGTATAACCTGGGTATCTTCTGTATATAATTATATATGTACAGCTGGTATAAGTTATACATCTTCCTGTATATAGTGATATGGAGCATGCTGGTATAACCTGGGTATCTTCTGTATATAATTATATATGTACAGCTTGTATAACCTGGGTATCTTCTGTATATAATTATATATGTACAGCTGGTATAAGTTATACATCTTCTTGTATATAGTGATATGGAGCGTGCTGGTATAACCTGGGTATCTTCTGTATATAATTATATATGTATAGCTGGTATAAGTTATATATCTTCTTGTATATAGTGATATGGAGCATGCTGGTATAACCTGGGTATATTCTGTATATAATTATATATGTACAGCTGGTATAAGTTATACATCTTCTTGTATATAGTGATATGGAGCATGCTGGTATAACCCGGGCATATTCTGTATACTATATATATGGTATAAGGTGATTGGACTGGGGCTGGAGAGCAGAGGATGGGACATTATTGCAGTGCAGTGGTTAGAAGAGATGTTAGAATTATCGCTGAAGCTTCTCATGTTGGCGACTTTCCCCCTATGTCTTCTGCTGACAGGACACGTGGAGCGGCTGGCAGCACACGCCGGGGACACATATCTGATAGGATGTGACAGGCAGTGTAGCCGGGAGTTAGGGACGAGCGATCACATCAGATTTTAGTGCCAGGCAGTAATATTCTGCCACACTGCCTCTAACCCACAGCATAGGGGACACATGGCAGGGGGAGACCCTGCCCGGGAACCATCCAATGTCTGCAGGGGACACCGACACGGGTGTAGTATAGCAGAGACAGGTATTTATCATAGACCGGAGATTCCCAAAAAAAAAAAAAAAGTACATCGAATATTGTCAGACGTTTTGCTAAAATTTAAAGTTGCCCAAAAAAATAACAAGCAGAGATGTTGTCCTACCTGCAGCGATGGCGGTTTTGTTGTGGACGGTGACAGATACGGAGGTGCTGACCGTCACCGCTTCTGGACTGTGACCTGCTTCTGCAAAGACAGAAAAGCCCAATATCAGCCGCTGCCGGAGATGGAATAAAGCGTAACGTACCGGAACGCATTCTCTGAGGTTAATAAGTAAATATGAGATGCGGTTTATGCGCAGGCTCATGATTTATACGAAGAGAGAGAATTTGTTTGACAAAGTAATAGAAAGCCTGTGTGTCCTGCCTCACCCGCTCCCAGAGAAAGCCGGTGTGTCCTGCCTCACCCGCTCCCAGAGAAATCCGGTGTGTCCTGCCTCATCCACTCCTAGCGAAAGCAGGTGTGTCCTGCCTCATCCACTCCTAGCGAAAGCAGGTGTGTCCTGCCTCATCCACTCCTAGCGAAAGCAGGTGTGTCCTGCCTCATCCACTCCTAGCGAAAGCAGGTGTGTCCTGCCTCATCCACTCCTAGCGAATGCCTGTGTGTCCTGCCTCATCCACTCCTAGCGAAAGCCTGTGTGTCCTGCCTCATCCACTCCTAGAGAAAGCCTGTGTGTCCTGCCTCATCCACTCCTAGAGAAAGCCTGTGTGTCCTGCCTCATCCACTCCTAGAGAAAGCCTGTGTGTCCTGCCTCATCCACTCCTAGAGAAAGCCTGTGTGTCCTGCCTCACCCACTCCCAGCGAAAGCCTGTGTCCTGCCTCACCCACTCCCAGAGAAAGCCTGTGTGTCCTGCCTCACCCACTCCTAGAGAAAGCCAGTGTGTCCTGCCTCATCCACTCAGAGAAAGCCTGTGTGTCCTGCCTCATCCACTCAGAGAAAGCCTGTGTGTCCTGCCTCATCCACTCAGAGAAAGCCTGTGTCCCATCTCACCCACTCCCAGAGAAAGCCTGTGTGTCCTGCCTCACCCACTCCCAGCGAAAGCCTGTGTCCTGCCTCATCCACTCAGAGAAAGCCTGTGTGTCCTGCCTCACCCACTCAGAGAAAGCCTGTGTGTCCTGCCTCACCCACTCAGAGAAAGCCTGTGTGTCCTGCCTCACCCGCTCCCAGGGAAAGCCGGTGTGTCCTGCCTCACCCGCTCCCAGGGAAAGCCGGTGTGTCCTGCCTCATCCGCTCCTAGAGAAAGCCGGTGTGTCCTGTATAGAAGGAGGCCTGTCAATCACTGTGTGGGCGGGGCAAGCAGGAATCACAGGCTCTATGAGTTTGTATACAAGTAGGCCTGTCAGTCATGATGTGTGGGTGGGGTCAGCAGGACTCACAGGCTTTTTCTATGATTCCTAGAAGTAGTTAAACAGCTTTTTACATGAAAATACCAAATCAAAAAGCATAGAATCTATATATCCCTGAGCTCAGCCCCTCCACCTCTATCCTACGCTGCCCTCGGAGACTCGACAAACTTTTTTTGGCTGGGGCTACACAGGAGTCCTGGTAAAACCACAGCCCTGGACCCTGCTGGCGTATGCAAAATATATTGCATAAGTCACGCGCGATCATATTGCCGTGTAGCCCCAGCCTTACAGACATTTACTTTTGGACTATTTCAAATGAACCTGTCAGTCAATTCAGCAAGAAAAGAAAATAGGACATAAGATGACGTCGATATTAATAAGCTTATCAAAATTAGGAGCCTCTCGCTTTTCATATACACCAGAATGCTGCGAATTCTGGCTCCTCCTCCTCATTTACATATTGCTGCCCCCGACCTGAGGCAGGAGGAGGAAGAAGATAAATCATTCAACAACTACATTTTATAAGTGGCATTAACCAGTATAGAGCGATTATATACTAGTAACAAATATAGACAGGTGCACTTCAAATGTAAAATTGTAATTACTGTTACTTTAAATTATGCTCCGCCCCCAAATGCCCCAACCCTCCCCACGTTATGCCCCCTCACCCAGGATGGATTTGTTTAGAGGAGGTCAGGATTAGACAGCTGGTGATATGATATATGGGATGACTTATCCCCCGCTGTCAATTATATGGATATTACATCACTAAAGCTTTAATAAGGTAATACCCGTTACAACCAACAGGTGGGGCTAGAGCATCCCTAATAATACACAAGTGTTTACAATGATAGATGATGATGATGATAATGGCACCGCCACAGCGCCCCGGAGCTTATAGTGATATTATGTACGGGAGTTTATACATAAATCAGCTCGTGTATTATAAATGGGTGAAGCTTGCAGGTTCAGGGTGACGACTGTCCAGCCCCAGACGCTGTACGGTACAGCGGGTGTACGTTATATACAAGGTATATCGCATGAGCTGTGCGCCCGCTCTTCAGGAGGTGCCTAATATGGGGTCAGCAGAAAATATTGCGCCATTTTCACGTCATAACTTTATCCGAGGTCACGTGACCAGATGTTGGGATCGGTGATAGATGCGCCATTGGTAGTCGCCCAGCTGTTTGCGTTTTTTTTTTTTACACTATATACATTGTAGAAGAAAAAAAAAATCCGTTGCTACTTGGAAACTGTCAACAAGCTAATTAACTGCTGTTGACGGATCCCATTATGGTTTAATACTTATTCTAATTACGGCTTGTACGACTGCCCAGAACACATGAACATACAACGAGCCAGGTTATCATATGACCTCCAAATACAGGTATTCACGTGTTGACCACCAAATCCACAGGGGTACCAAGTTATCAGCCAATCAGCGTCACAGCCCATAAATACCAAAACGATGTACACTCAAAGATCAGCTCTGTCAACAGCAGCACCTTGACAGTTTCTATAAACCATATTTATATGGGCAGATCCATCAACAGCACTTTGTTGGTAGTTTCTGTGTAGCTGAAAATCAAAAGTCGGTAGAAAAATATTCATAACTACTATAACAAAACATACAATGAACACGTTACACGGATTCCTCAGTCTCGTGACTACGACACAAAATTCGAAAAAAAATAAAAATTATTTTCTGGATCAGGTCCTGGTCACGCGTCCAATAGAAAATTTTTGCAAAAAAAATTCTTACTCGCCGCTTCTCCCCGGAGCTGTAATTAGACGTGAAACCATTGCGGGTTGTAAGTAAATATGTGACAGGTTCTCCCGCTGAGCCGCAGCTGAGAGACGATTTATGTTGGCGTACGTTCTCTTCAAAGGACGCGTTTACATAGAGCGACGGCGCCCAATTACCGCGATGTAAATGCTTCAGCGCAGGAACTGCAACGACTCAAAAAGGACTAATATCCGGGAATAGGAATATTAGCAAACAAATAACATAAAACACGTACAGGACGAAGCTGCGTCTCCCAGCGCGCAACGCACAATGGCAAAAAGCTTCAAAAACACCTCGACTGGCTCAGATCCGATGCCCTAATGTACGTGAATTAGAGGGGCCGACTGCTCCGAGGCAACGGTCAGGGGGGTAGAAAAATAGCTGGTTATATATGCAGCAGGCCAGGAAATACAGACCGTCTTAAAGGGCCGGCACTCCAAATCTGCCCATTCATTTCTATGGCCGAGGGACACCCTCCCGTATGTCTACTGGGTGTCCGTGCCGTAGAAACCTGCCGAAAAAATAGGAAATGTCCTATTTTTCATTTTACGGACCACGCTCCTATACTTTATAATGGGAGCACGGTCTGAAACGCGTCAGTATTCCCAGTATTATAATGTAACTAGGTTTTTAACGGATTTAGGCCAAGTCCAAAAATTTTTGGTGCTGTTTTTGACGCAGAAACCGCACCAAAAAATGTCTGAATACGCCTCCCATTGATTTCAAAATCGCTTGTGGGAAAAAGAAGCCTCGTGCCCCTTCTTCAGGCGTTTCCGTCTCTCTCCTCCCGTTGACATCAATGGGAGGCTGAGAAAGTTTTGCAGCGTTTTTTGCCTGCGACACTCAATGGTTTTGCCGGCAGGTCAAAATCGGTCTCGTAATTCTGAGGTAGATCTTTCCGCCTGCAAAAAAAAGGTGTGTGTGAACTAGGCCTTAGAGCGCCGTTTCTCGAAGTTTATTACTTATGCCCCTGCACTCCTAAGTTATGTAGCAGAGCCGAGAGTGGTCACAAAACACAACTCCCACGCAGCTTCCATAGGTCATGATAAAACCAGAATACGTGTTTTTGGCGGCCATCGTCTCATCAGACCAGCAGCAAGGCACCGACTTGGACTATCCGCCTCCGGCCATCGGAAATCTAGGACGAGGCTTATAATAGGATTAAATAATCAATTATAATTATGGATCAGCTGGAGAACAGATCAGTTTCGACCCTCGGAGCGCTACATGCGTGCGTTATTACATGGGACCGGAGAGCAGCCATGATGAGGACATTGTGATGGGGCGAGGAGAAGGCTCACATATCAGAACGGGCAGAGCTGGCAGGGAAGATGCCGCCTGTGAGGGGGATGTATGGTTGTGTATGACCATGTAGAGTCGGGGGGGGGGGGGGGTATGAAAATGGCAGCGTTAGGGTCTGAAGGGGTAACAGTGGCATTAAAAGCCTCTGATTGGGGTCATAAGTGATATTCAGGTACCCTCAGGCGTCCGCTCTTCCCATCCGCGCGGCTGGATGGAGGGCTCAGCGATGTCGTTGTCGCTAGGATTATGATCTGTAAGAGGGAAGCGAGGGAGGTGACAGAAAACACAGCTGAAATATAACCGGCTACGGTATACGGGGACGGCGGAGCCGCCATCTTCACCTCCGTTCACTCCATGGACAGGAACAATGAAGACGGGACAGGAAACATTCACAATTATAGTGCAGAAAAATACCCAAATTTAACTGAACTCCACCTAAAACACTGCGTGCCCCTGTGGTCATGTATCTGTGGCTTACCTGGGGGGGCCGTACAGCGTGACGGAGCGTTCACCGTTCATCCACCAATACTACTACTGAACATATTAATAGTGATAACCATGAACATTACTCATAAAATGAATGCCAGGTTGTCACAGCCCCGCCCCCAATATTACTCAATATTTATATAATGCTGGTAAAGTGGAATACCTCTACATTCAGCAGCCCACCTACCCGCTAGTTGACTGCAGGGGGGGGGGGGGGTCCCTCCAGCTATTACTGCCAAGAGAAACGCTGGGCGAGGACACCCGTTCCATGCTTAGAAAGTGAAGATTACATAACATCCACGGTGCCCTCTGCTCTGACTAATAGAGAGGCAGCCCAAATGGGAGACCCTCACTAGTATCCACATATATGACCTTATAATAAGGCATATAGAAATGAGTCGTTTAAAATGGACAGTCCCTTTAAAAGGTGTTGTCCAGTTTAGAAAACCCATTTCCATAAAATGTGAATTCCTGTCCGGTCTAAAAACTAATAGGAATGGACAATGTGTAATGCTTAATTTCTCCTGTGGGGGCACTGCAGGGAAACTGAACACTTACTGCCAGGTTTCTCCACTGATTACAGTTGATCGCTGGGGGGAATTTGCAATAATCTTATGATTGAGGGACCCACCTAACAAGTAGGGGTTGTCCAAGAGTGAAGAGCCTCTTTAAAATCCTGACCTACACCCATATATCCATAAATATAAAGGATAACGGCACCCAAAATCTTTCCCGAAAAATGTGAAAATAAGGGCAGTAAATATTTAAAGGCAAAAAATTTATATTAATTTCCTGCACTCTAGAACATACGGACATTTCATTCAATGATAACCCGCCCTCGATTTTATTTGCTGTAGAAGTTGAGATTTGGTTGCAGTACACCTTCACTGCCTGCAGATGGAGCACTTTTTTTATTTGACAGTTCCACAGTCTATGGTGCCACCTACAGGCAGTCAGAAGTAACTACAATCTACCACTACACAATAGTTCAGACTTTATAACTTTTGAATGTCGCTCCAATAAATGATCAACATACAAGAGATAATAGAGATTTATGACATAGATAATCCATACCTGCCAGCTAATGACGCTGGACTAGGAACCCCTCCCCCATACACCCGCACTACCTTACCTGCGCTGTCGTCTGTCGGGACATGATACACAAAGCTGCCCGCAGGGTGTTCTGCCGCTCTTCTGTACCACAGCGGGAAATGGTCCATGGTGAATATACTCTCCTTCTCATAACGCAAAAAATTCCTGAAGGGCAAAAATAAATACACAAATCTTCCGTATGAGGGAGACATCAAACAGCACAGCATATAAAATGGGGGGAAAAAATGAAAACATTCTTATAATTTTTTTGGGTGGGAGGACATTCAACTTTTTTAGCAGGGGGTTAAAGTTTCGCCTTCAAATATAAAACAATGACGCAACTTTGAAGAGTGAGAATATTCTAATAAGATGCAAATGGGCGGAAGATCAACACTGAGATTCCAATGTAAACAATAACTATTTACATTTTTTTTAACTCCTTAACGCCGAACGACTGATATATCCGTCCTGTGATGGCGCGGGTACTGAGACTGTACCCACGCGATCAGCGGCAGGAGCACGGCTGTTATACACAGCCTGGCTCCTGCTGCAACTGCCGGAATCGAAGCGCGCTCCAATTCCGGCAGTTTAATCCATTAAATGCCGCTGTCAATAGTGACAGCGACATCTAATGTGTTTGACAGAGGGAGGGAGCTCCCTCTGTCACCCGATCGGCGCCCCCGCAAACAAATCGCGGGTCGCCGTCGGGTTTCCATGACAGCCGGGGGTCTAACAAAGACTCCCAGGTCTGTCTTCCGCATCTGCCTGTTAGGCGATGCCGGAGGCATGGCCTAATAGATTGGCTGTCAGTTTTACACTGACAGGCAATAATGCTTCCGTATACTAAATATACCAAAGCATTATACATGTGATCAACAGATCGCATAGTGAAGTGTCCTGATGGGACTAAAAAAAAAATGTCAATCAGTTAAATAAAGTTTGTGAAAAAAAAAAAAAAAAAAAATTACAGTGAAAGTCAAATAAAACTACTTTTTTGGCCCAAAAAGTGGTTTTATTTAGTAAAAGTGTCAAAACAAATCACACATACACATATATGGTATCCCCGCGATCGTAACAACTTGACCAATAAAATGAACACATTAATTAAACCGCCGGATGAACGGCATCCAAAGAAAACGCAAAAAACGGCAAAATTCTCTCTTTTCTCCCATTCCCCCCATAAAAAATAAAATAAAAGTTAATCAATAAGTCCTATGTACCCCAAAATAATACTAATGCAAACTACACATTGGCCCGCAAAAATCAAGACCACGTACGGCCACATCGACGGAAAAATAAAAACGTTACGGCTCTTGGAACGCGGCGATGCAAAAACAAGTAATTTTTTTCTAAAAGGCTTTTTATTGCGCAAACGTAGGAAAAACATATAAAACCCTTACATATTTGGTATCCCCGTAATCGTGCCGACCCTTAGAATAAAGTTAACATGTTATTTACGCTGCATAGTAAACGGCGTAAACTTATAACGTGAAAATCAATGCTGGAATAGCTGCTTATTTTCAATTCTCTCCTAAAATAAAGTTAATAAAAGTTAATCGATATGTTATAAGCATCTAAACATGGTACAATTACAAAATACAACTCGTCCCGCAAAAAACAAGCCCTTATACGGCTGTGTCGACGGAATAAAAAAAAAGTTACGACTCCTGGAATGCGACCGTGAAAAAACAAAAAATAATCCTGGGTCATTAACGTGCAAAATGGCACGGTCATTAAGGGGTTAAGTAAATTTTATAAAGGAGAATATGTATATATATATATATATATATATATTAAAAAAAAATCTACAATTTTCACTTGTCACCGAGGGAAATTTGTCTCACAACAGTTCCACTTTCTACCACAAGATGGCGCTGTCATCATTGAAATCACAATTGTCCAACAAATTCCAGTCTGAATACCGGCCGACCCTCAGACAATCCACTTGTCACGTGTTTTTTGGACAGGACACTATTCCACGATGACAAGTCTTCTACCTCCAGAAGTTGTTCAGCAGCACCCCAACAATTTGACCCCCGTACTGTACTCACTTGTTTGACATCTGTTCAGCACCCACAAATAGGTTTTTCCGGGTAAGTCCAGCGCGGGTTCCCAGGAAGGCAACCTCGATCCCATCATCCTGTCTACATGGCAAGAAAACACATATGGGGTGAGAGGGAGATCTGTCATGAGGGGGGGGGGGGGGATCTCCTAAAATCAGATGCAACAACCGTCTTATCAAAAGATCTGCATCTATTCAGTCAATGAGGTGGGTGTGCAATTGGTAGCAGCAGTCACCCATCTTTCCCAGTCTCCTGACTAGTAAATCGGCTTGGTTAAGCAATGATACATCCCTGCTCGCATATCACTGCATATCTCTGCCGTTCAGAGGTCTGGGAAAGCTGGGTAGTTGCTTCTGGATGCTGTAACGGGGCCCTTATCAATCAGCTTTCCCAAAGGGCTGAACAGAATTTTGAAATACCCGACAGAGAAATATGACTTAAGGTCCAGGCGCGCAACAGATGGCAGGTCTTACTCCGGGTGAATCCAGAGAACAATACCGGCACTGTGTGCAGCCCGGGCGCCATATAATCATATAACCAGCTCGATAACCGACGAGATCTCCCGCCAGTATCAGAGCGGCCGCACTCCGGGATTTACAGCCTTGTACTGGGTGCAAACAGCAATCACCTCCCGGAGGCAGCAAAACCTGAAGCTTCAATCTCAGGATCATTTCTACTGGTCGTCTCCTCACAACAAGAAACATTCACCAGTGCAGGCGGAAAAGGGGGTGTGGGAGGGGGGTTATTTTGCAATTCCTCTGGCGGACTATATTCTTCATCTACTTACTTGGACATATTGAGAGCCAGCTGAGTCCAGTAAGCTTCTAGTGGAGCAGTCACCACCGCGTCAAATAAAACTTCCTTCACCAACTCCTCATCACCTGAAATTACATAAATGTTAACGAATGAATGGAATCGAAATAAACAGCAGAGACGCTGTATACACGATATTTATATCCTGTATTGTACTCCAGAGCTGCGCTCACTATTCTGCTGGTGGAGTCACTGTGTACATACATTACATTACTTATCCTGTACTGATCCTGAGTTACATCCTGTATTATACTCCAGAGCTGCACTCACTATTCTGCTGGTGGAGTCACTGTGTACATACATTACATTACTTATCCTGTACTGATCCTGAGTTACATCCTGTATTATACTCCAGAGCTGCACTCACTATTCTGCTGGTGGAGGCACTGTGTACATACATTACATTACTTATCCTGTACTGATCCTGAGTTACATCCTGTATTATACTCCAGAGCTGCACTCACTATTCTGCTGGTGGAGTCACTGTGTACCTACATTACATTACTTATCCTGTACTGATCCTGAGTTACATCCTGTATTATACTCCAGAGCTGCACTCACTATTCTGCTGGTGGAATCACTGTGTACATACATTACATTACTTATCCTGTACTGATCCTGAGTTATATCCTGTATTATACACCAGAGCTGCACTCACTATTCTGCTGGTGGAGTCACTGTGTGCATACATTACATTACTTATCCTGTACTGATCCTGAGTTATATCCTGTATTATACTCCAGAGCTGCACTCACTATTCTGCTGGTGGAGTCACTGTGTACATACATTACATTACTTATCCTGTACTGATCCTGAGTTATATCCTGTATTATACTCCAGAGCTGCACTCACTATTCTGCTGGTGGAGTCACTGTGTACATACATTACATTACTTATCCTGTACTGATCCTGAGTTACATCCTGTATTATACTCCAGAGCTGCACTCACTATTCTGCTGGTGGAGTCACTGTGTACATACATTACATTACTTATCCTGTACTGATCCTGAGTGACATCCTGTATTATACTCCAGAGCTGCACTCACTATTCTGCTGGTGGAGTCACTGTGCACATACATTACATTACTTATCCTGTATGGATCCTGAGTGACATCCTGTATTATACTCCAGAGCTGCACTCACTATTCTGCTGGTGGAGTCACTCTGTACATACATTACATTACTTATCCTGTACTGATCCGGAGTTACATCCTGTATTATACTCCAGAGCTGCACTCACTATTCTGCTGGTGGAGTCACTGTGTACATACATTACATTACTTATCCTGTACTGATCCTGAGTTACATCCTGTATTATACTTCAGAGCTGCACTCATTATTCTGCTTGTGGAGTCACTGTGTACATACATTACATTACTGATCCTGTACTGATCCTGAGTTATATCCTGTATTATAATCCAGAGCTGCACTCACTATTCTGCTGGTGGCATCACTATGTATATAAATTACATTACTTATCCTGTACTGATCCTGAGTTATATCCTGTATTATAATCCAGAGCTGCACTCACTATTCTGCTGGTGGAGTCACTGTGTACATACATTACATTACTTATCCTGTACTGATCCTGAGTTATATCCTGTATTATACTCCAGAGCTGCACTCACTATTCTGCTGGTGGAGTCACTGTGCACATAAATTACATTACTTATCCTGTATGGATCCTGAGTGACATCCTGTATTATACTCCAGAGCTGCACTCACTATTCTGCTGGTGGAGTCACTCTGTACATACATTACATTACTTATCCTGTACTGATCCGGAGTTATATCCTGTATTATACTCCAGAGCTGCACTCACTATTCTGCTGGTGGAGTCACTGTGTACATACATTACATTACTTATCCTGTACTGATCCTGAGTTACATCCTGTATTATACTTCAGAGCTGCACTCATTATTCTGCTTGTGGAGTCACTGTGTACATACATTACATTACTGATCCTGTACTGATCCTGAGTTATATCCTGTATTATAATCCAGAGCTGCACTCACTATTCTGCTGGTGGCATCACTATGTATATAAATTACATTACTTATCCTGTACTGATCCTGAGTTATATCCTGTATTATAATCCAGAGCTGCACTCACTATTCTGCTGGTGGAGTCACTGTGCACATAAATTACATTACTTATCCTGTACTGATCCGGAGTTATATCCTGTATTATACTCCAGAGCTGCACTCACTATTCTGCTGGTGGAGTCACTGTGTACATACATTACTAATCCTGTACTGATCCTGAGTAATGTAATGTATGTACACAGTGACTCCACCAGCAGAATAGTGAGTGCAGCTCTGGAGTCAACTCTTGTAAATAATGGCTTAGAATACACACGTAGCTCACACACCTCTCTTCTAATCATCTTATAGTAATTATGGGTAGGAGGATAACACAACATACTGCGGCGTCCTAATTGGTCATGTGACCAGGACATTGGGATTTATAGTACGCCCACCATTACAATATAGTTATTGGCACCATTATGACTTACACTCCAGGTCTGGCTCCTCTCCAGTCAGGAAACGAGTGACTGCCTGTAGTTGATTGAGCTTGCGGTGGTCGGGGTCTATGTCCGTAATGCAGTATATCCTGGGGGGTGAGAACACAATAATACACATGCTGGTCCTATAATTAAGAGCACTGATAGAGCATTGGGGGTCACCCCTGTATCCCCAAATGTTCTTGAGGTTAGAGGGAGTTCTCGCTGTATGCCCCCATCAATATTACTTCTATTACAATTCTAGAAATAGAAAGCGAAGCATCTGGTAAAAGTTGCATGACGGCGCAGACGAGCCGATCAAGTATCAGACACCCCCCCCTGTGCCCGATGTACAAGGACTGTAAAGTGATCGGTTATAATCTCTTACCACTCATTGGCCAGAGAGAGGTCAGGATGCAGCAGGTCATGAAGCCCTAAAAATAAAGAAGGGGACACGTGGTCATCAGGTGGTCTCAGTAGTGCAGCCTCAGGCTTAGGGCCTTAAACGTCAAATTCTCTCAGCAAAGAAGGAAATTATCAAAAAATAATTTTTGACATTTATGGTTTACTGCAGGTCTCCTTGAAGGCTTGAGCCACATGACAGAATATTGTCACCGAGTATCACATGACCACATACTTACCCTGTGACGCCCGAAGGCCCGGCCTCCTGGGATAAAGTTTCATCCCAACTGACCGCTGCAACCTGTGATCGGCCGCAGCGGTCACATGGGACGAAACGTCACCCCAGGAGGCCGGGCCTGGACGAAGAAGCACAGAATTCTGGGTAAGTATAAAATTTATTATTTTCGGATCGCGATTTTTACGGCGGAACACCAGCTTTTCCGACCGCAAAAATCGCAACGTCTGCTATTTATTGCAGGTTTTACCTTCCCATTGAATTAGATGGGGAAAACCGCGCGCAAAAAAAAATAAAAAAGCAGCAATTACGCAAATACAATTGACTGCGGATTTTTAAAAAAACGCACCGTAGGTAAATTTGAGCGTTTTTTCCGCTTATTTACGCAGCGTGTGGAGGAGATTTGTTCTCTCTAATCCACTTTGCTGCTACTGTATTATGCTGCGGATTTCCCGCAATTAAATGTGTTGCGCAAAATTGTCAGTATTAGGGCCTGTTCACACCACCGTTCGCTTTCCGTTCGGGTGAACCGCGCAACGGAAAGTGAAACTGAAACCACAGCTTCCGTTTCCATCACCATTGAGATCAATGGTGACGGAAACATCGCTAATGGTTTCCGTTCGTCACCGTTCCGGCAGGTTTCCGTTTTAGACGACGGAATCAATAGCGGAGTCGACTGCGCTATTGATTCCATCAGAAAACCGGAAACCTGCCGGAATGGTGACGAACGGAAACCATTAGCGATGTTTCCGTCACCATTGATCTCAATGGGGATGGAAACGGAAGCTGTGGTTTCACTTTCACTTTCCGTTGCGCGGTTCACCCGACAGAAACCTCCGACGGAACCCCGGAACGGAAAGCGAACGGTGATGTGAACGGGCCCTTAACGCTACGTGTGAACCCGGCCTTATTGTGGAGAGGGAGGACTTCTGAGCCGGTTCTCACACCCTATAGGAAAGGGTTATAGGGCTAAATACGACAATCTATCCAGACCTACGTAGGATGAGGAGCGCGCGCTCACCTTCTTCCAGCGAGGTGTTTCCCATGAGGATGAACTCTCCATGTCCGCGGGTCAACACAACCCCGAGGCTAAAAGGAAATCAAAATCCTATTAAATACATTTATGATATAAGAGGCAAAATGTTATTTTGTGCCTACAAAATACATTGTGTTTTTTCTTAAAATAATTTTGTGAATAATTTATTCGGCGCCAACAAAACTTTTTCCATATTGAGGCGGAGACAATTTTAAGAATATAGACATTTCCACTTCCTATAGAAATGAGGAAAACATGGCCGCCCCTCCCGCCTCCTCACCTGAAGGGGGTGTCACTGATGTCCGTGTAGAAGTAGTCGCAGGTCAGGAACAGGACGCGTTTCTGTAGAATAAGATGTTCAGTTGGCTGCAGGATACAGCGGGGGGTGAAATGACTTTTCTTGGCCCTAAATGACCCTTTTACATTGGTAGGAGTGGGCTAAAGCGGATTGTGTCATGCTCCGCCCCCGCTCACATCAGGCTTCATAAAGATGACAGACTGCCGGGCCCATAAGGAGAACGGTGGGGGGAGGGGGGGCAGTCTTAAGTTTTGCCCAGAATATAATTGGTTAATAAGAGGTGTCTGCCCACTTACCCCTTTGTCAACCGTGACCTTCACCTTCATACTGAGGGATCCCGTCTCTCCGTTGATCATTGCAGTTCGGAGCTGTGTGCAGGAAAAAAATGTGAGGCTCAACACCCAGAGGTCATGAAACCCCTATAGAATATACACTATATGGCCAAAATTATGTTGATCCCCCATTTAATGGAGTTCAGGTGATTAAGCCACATCCATTGAAAACAGATACATAAATCCAAGTGTAAGTGTTATTATTATCTACTAGATCTGCCCCGGTCACCTGTAAGTGTTATCATCTGCTAGATCATCCCCGGTCACCTGTAAGTGTTATTATCTGCTAGATCTGCCCAGTCACCTATAAGTGTTATTATTATCATCTGCTAGAGCATCCCCGGTCAACTGTAAGTGTTATTACCTGCTAGATCTGCCCAGTCACCTGTGTTATTATCATCTGCTAGATCATCCCCGGTCACCTGTAAGTGCTATTATTATCTACTAGATCTGCCCCGGTCACCTGTAAGTGTTATCATCTGCTAGATCATCCCCTGTCACCTGTAAGTGTTATTATCTGCTAGATCTGCCCAGTCACCTATAAGTGTTATTATTATCATCTGCTAGAGCATCCCCGGTCAACTGTAAGTGTTATTACCTGCTAGATCTGCCCAGTCACCTGTGTTATTATCATCTGCTAGATCATCCCCGGTCACCTGTAAGTGCTATTATTATCTACTAGATTTGTCCAGTCACCTGTGTTATTATCTGCTAGATCTGCCCAGTCACCAGTGTTCTTATTATCTGCTAGATCTGCCCAGTCACCAGTGTTCTTATTATCTGCTAGATCTGCCCAGTCACCTGTAAGTGCTATTATCTACTAGATTTGTCCAGTCACCGGTGTTATTATTATCTGCTAGATCTGCCCAGTCACCAGTAAGTGTTATTATTATCTGCTAGATCTGCCCAGTCACCAGTGTTCTTATTATCTCCTAGATCTGCCCAGTCACCTGTAGGTGCTATTATTATTATTATCTGTCCTGCTCACCTGTAGGTGCTATTATTATCTACTAGATCTTCCCCGGTCACCTGTAAGTGTTGTTATTATTTTCTGCTAGATCTGTCCAGTCACCTGTAAGTGTTATCTTCTGCTAGATCTGTTCTGGTCACCTGTAAGTGCTATTATTGTGAAGTGGAAGCGTCTATGAGTAACAGCGCAGCCACAAAGCGTTACACCACGTAACTCACACAGCGAATTCCATAAAGACATGGGTTGAGGAATTTGGTGTGGGGAAGCGAGTGGCTGTACAGATTACGGTTCTCACAAATGGGCGCAAATTCCCGCACTGCTAAATCTTGTAGAAAGCCTTCCCAGAAGAGTGGATCCATTTATACATGCAAAAAGAGGCCAACTCCATGTTAACGCTCATGGTTGTGGAATGGGTTGTCCGACAGGCTCATTTATTTGTGACGTCAGGGGTCCACATACTTTGGGCAAATTAGTGTAGCTACAGTATCAGATATTACTAGGTCATCTACACCCATAAAATCTTCCCGATGGTGGCCATGTTGTTCCTTCAATTGGTAGCCATAAGAGCTATATTTATGGAACCCAGTATTAAGCATATGAGTTATGGCTGCAACAAGATGAAAGGCTGTGGAGTCGGAGAACCAACAGGAAACCAACAGAATTGTGAACGCAGCTCTGGATGCAAACGGCGTACAAGACGTGTAACAAAAAAGGTAAAGACCGGTATCTGCAAACTCCAATATCGTATGAGGTTTAATTAGTTTAAAACGAAGGCAGAGGACTGCAATGATTTACTTAGTGGGATGCAGTACCATCATGCAGCCAGTAGGAGTCACTATTACTAGATTTACTTATTTTTCCTCAAAGTTGGCAAATACTCCAGCACTGCTGAGCCGAACCAGTACATTTCCAGCGCAGATTGACCTAAAGAGACGTCCGTGAAGCAGTGAAATGTATATAGAATATTTAGAGACAATATAGACCTCGAGAAGGATGGCGCTATGGACTCACAATCTCGTCCCGATCCTCCCACTCGACTTCTGAAAGGTCAACGCTGTTGTAATTCGGCTTTGGTCTTAGTTTCTTTCCTTCCTTATACTGAAAGAGAACAGGAGACAAAAGGGACAAGGCAGGAAGACGGACGGTAATTAAGCTCCCACAATGCACTGCATAAAGAGCAGCCAACAGAATTGTGAATGCAGCTCTGCCTGTGACTAGAGTATAAGACATTAAGTAATCCGAGATGAATACAAGAAGGTAAATAAAATAAAGTTACATTTTATTTAAATTTGAACGTTTGTTCCTAAGCGGAGCGTTACTTTAAAGTTGCTCTTCTCCTTCACAACCATTTTTTTTTATTATTATCCCAATGCATCTAAAATAAATAATAAAAGCAACTCAATTAAATTTAACTTCATTAAAAACTTCCTATCATTTTGTTTCTAAAACATCTATACAAAACTATGCATCTCCATGGTAACAGACTACAAACAGGCCCTGTGTAGTCAGATGCTGCAGTCACATGACCTAACTGTCCTCTACTTCTTACTAACCTACCGAATGTATTTAACTCTTTCCTGTCGCAACCATTTTTTCAGGTTTAAATTTTTTTATTTTTTCCTCCCCGCCTTCCAAGAGCCATAACTTTTTTATTTTTCCGTCAATGGAGCGGTGCGAGGGCTTATTTTTTTTTGCGGGAGGAGTTGTAGTTTCTATTAGTAGCACTTAAAGTGCCATATAATGTACTGGGAAACGGAAAAAAATATATATTTGCGGGCTGAAATTGGAAGAAACTGCGATTCCTCAATTGCTTTTTGTGTTTCGTTTTTACATCTTTCACCGTGTGGTAAAAACAACAACTTAACTTCATTCTGTGGCGCAATAGGATTACGGTGATACCAAATTTATATAGATTTTATTTTATATTTTACTACTTTTAAAGAAAAAAAAAACTTTTTAAAAAAAATAATTGATTTTTGTCGCCACATTCTGAGAGCAAGAACTATTTTTTCATCGATTGAGCGGTGGGACGGATCTAATTTTTGCGGGACGAGCTGTAGTTTTTATCGGTATTATTTTTTGGTACACAATTTTTTGATCACTTTTTATGACACTTTTCTGGGAGCGAAGTGGACCAAAAAAAACAACTATTTTGGGGTCTTAAATGTTTTATATTTTTACAGCGTTCACCGTGCGTGTTAAATAATGCTAGATTTTTATCGTTCAGAGTTTTACGGACGCAGCGATACCAATTTTGTTAACGTTTTTATTTTTACATTACTTTATAACAGGAAAATAGTTTTTGTTTTTTTTGAACATTCACTTTTTTTTCATTTATTTTTTTTACACATTTCATCAGTCCCTCTAGGGGACTTGAACCAGCGATCGTTAGATACTAACGAATTGCAGTATATTGTCATTTTTACAGGCAACGGTACGCAGAAGCAGAGTGAAGGCGTTCCTGGAGGCCTTCATTAGGCCCCTGGGCTGCCATGACAACCTCCGTCACCTGATCTCACTGCAGGGGGGGGGGGGGTGAGCTGTCAGAGGGGGCCGTCCCCCTCTTTTCAACACCTCAGATGCTGCGGTCACGATCGGCCGCAGAATTTGAGGGGTCAAACAGCCAGGTTCAGCGCGACGGTGCTCAGTGGTTGCATTGCTGTAGTGCAGCACCAGACAAAGTTTTGGCTGGAACCTCCTGGACCCTGCTGCAAATTCTGTACCATACCCCCCTCCCCCAAATCCTATCCTCAGCCCCACAGGGGACGGGAGTTGATGCGAGCGGCCGTATTGTGTTATAGCAGCTACTAAGTGGCTAAAGTAATGAGTATCACTCACCAGGGGGCGCAGGTCCGGGTGTGAGAGTATGTATCCGTTATTGGTGTTCAGAAAGGCGTAACCGTGAACTCCGAGCTGACGTGACGAGAAACAGATAAACAAGTTACATTTTTCTGGTAAAATCCTCATATAGCGAGCACAGTCCCAGCATAGACAGCATTGTATGGTAGAATTACACAGAGTCACCACTAGATGGCGGCGTGGACGTGTATTAGGATTTCACCAGTTATTTCTCACCTTGTACCTGGGGGCCAACTTCAAAAGTTCACGCAAGGGAACGTCCGATCCTACAACTCCCAACAGAATCCCCTCCGATCTCTGCGGGGAAGAGGAAGAAATCGTTCCAGATGATAAATTACTAGGAAAAGGTCTCTAATATTTGCAGTGGTCACATGAATAGTCACAACCAGTGCAATGTCCCCAGAGACCCCTTCGTGATGCCATTAGAGGATGGGGGTGTAGTCATCTGTAGAAATGAATATATGGCCATACATGTGGAAACCTCCTGATAGCAGCTGATTGGACCCTTGAGCGTCTTCGGTTACATCTGTTTCTGGGAAAGTTGGGTGACAACCAATATGGAGGCCATTGCGCCTGAACGTCCAACCACCCTAGTCAGCGATATGGAAGAAAAGGGCGACTAGGCCACTTGTCATTCAGAGCTCTGTGACATGAAGCCATTTGCGGTGGTCACTCAGCTTTCCAAGAAACAGAAAACTTAGAACAGAACCTTTTTTTTAGACAGAAGAGAACGACTCAATGATTTCCTCTTCATCTCATCTTCGCTCTCTGGCAGTCTCCCCTGTCCCGGCAGTCTCGTGCTCTCTCTCCGGCAGTCTCCCCTGTCCCGGCAGTCTCGTGCTCTCTCCTGCAGTCTCCCCTGTCCCGGCAGTCTCGTGCTCCCTCTCTGGCAGTCTCCCCTGTCCCGGCAGTCTCATGGTCTCTCTCTCTGGCAGTCTCCCCTGTCCCGGCAGTCTCATGTTCTCTCTCTGGCAGTCTCCCCTGTCCCGGCAGTCTCATGTTCTCTCTCTGGCAGTCTCCCCTGTCCCGGCAGTCTCATGCTCGCTCTCTGGCAGTCTCCCCTGTCCCGGCAGTCTCATTCTCTCGCTCTCTGGCAGTCTCCCCTGTCCCGGCAGTCTCATGGTCTCTCTCTCTGGCAGTCTCCCCTGTCCCGGCAGTCTCATGTTCTCTCTCTGGCAGTCTCCCCTGTCCCAGCAGTCTCGTGCTCGCTCTCTGGCAGTCTCCCCTGTCCCGGCAGTCTCATGCTCGCTCTCTGGCAGTCTCATTCTCTCTGGCAGTCTCCCCTGTCCCGGCAGTCTCATTCTCTCTGGCAGTCTCCCCTGTCCCGGCAGTCTCATTCTCGCTCTCTGGCAGTCTCCCCTGTCCCGGCAGTCTCATTCTCTCTCTCTGGCAGTCTCCCCTGTCCCGGCAGTCTCGTGCTCTCTCTCTGGCAGTCTCCCCTGTCCCGGCAGTCTCGTGCTCGCTCTCTGGCAGTCTCATTCTCTCTGGCAGTCTCCCCTGTCCCGGCAGTCTCCCCTGTCCCGGCAGTCTCATTCTCTCTCTCTCTGGCAGTCTCCCCTGTCCCGGCAGTCTCATTCTCTCTCTCTCTGGCAGTCTCCCCTGTGCCGGCAGTCTCGTGCTCTCTCTCTGGCAGTCTCATTCTCTCTCTCTGGCAGTCTCCCCTGTCCCGGCAGTCTCATTCTCTCTCTCTCTGGCAGTCTCCCCTGTCCCGGCAGTCTCATTCTCTCTCTCTGGCAGTCTCCCCTGTCCCGGCAGTCTCGTGCTCTCTCTCTGGCAGTCTCATTCTCTCTCTCTGGCAGTCTCCCCTGTCCCGGCAATCTCATTCTCTCTCCATGGCAGTCTCCCCTGTCCCGGCAGTCTCGTGCTCTCTCTCTGGCAGTCTCGTTCTCTCTCTCTGGCAGTCTCCCCTGTCCCGGCAGTCTCGTGCTCTCTCTCTGGCAGTCTCATTCTCTCTCTGGCAGTCTCCCCTGTCCTGGCAGTCTCGTGCTCTCTCCATGGCAGTCTCCCCTGTCCCAGCAGTCCCGTGCTCTCTCTGGCAGTCTCCTCTGTCCCGGCAGTCCCGTGCTCTCTCTGGCAGTCTCGTTCTCTCTCTCTGGCAGTCTCCCCTGTCCCGGCAGTCTCGTGCTCTCTCTCTGGCAGTCTCATTCTCTCTCTCTCTGGCAGTCTCCCCTGTCCTGGCAGTCTCGTGCTCTCTCCATGGCAGTCTCCCCTGTCCCAGCAGTCCCGTGCTCTCTCTGGCAGTCTCGTTCTCTCTTACCGTCTCGTTTTTCTTGCTGAACACGGGCATGGCCACCGTTGTCATGAGCAGCAGACTCTGGGCCTGGGAAGCAAAGAGCTGCGGACAGACAGAAAAACGTTCATTAGATCAATACATTATCTGCGCCGGACGCCACAGAGCAGGGCGCCGGGTCACGGCGTGCCTCCCCGCCACCTCTTCTGTGTAACTTTCTCAGGACACGACTGACGCCATCCTCTGCAGAGCATTCCTCTAATCAGGCATTTGGCTAATCTGATAGTCCGGCCCCAGTTTGCCTGATAATCCAGAATCTCAAAAAGGAACCTAAAGCTTAAAGTGGTCGTCCAGTCTTCCCAAAATAAGGTTTTAATCAGAAAAAGTTCGGTAACTGACTAGGTCTCATTTCTTCACCATTTTCAAGATCTCTGCTTGGCATCTGTGAATGGAAACATTACTATTCACATCGAGAGGGTGACAACCCGTCCTGATCGCGTCCTGCTTACACAGGTGTATGAGAAATTGAAACGTATTGTTGTAGAGCGGCTTTTCACCGCAGTACAGATCGATCACCACATTCAACGACAAGGCCGCGAAACTTGGATGCCGAGCCGGATTCAGCTCGTATTTTGTAATAAAAGGTGTTTCCTCCTATCCTTAGCCTAGATACATTTATGTAATATAATATCAAATACTTTCACCCACTAAAGGGATTTACTTCGAGATATAAGAATGACGGCCTATCCTTAAAATCGGTCTTAACGTGTGATCGGTGGGGGTCCCGGGGGTCTGGTACTGCAGATCCTTCCCAGCTAAGTCTCATTTATGCGAGCGACTCACTAAACTTTCTATGGCGAAAGAACTGATCATCAGAGGCTTTGTGGTTTGGGGTTTCCATGATATTTTCGAGTGCACAATGCCAAGCAGCTGCTAGTAAGAGGTAAAGCCACCACGTAAAGTTACAGCAGTACCCGAGTTATATCTTCAAACTACTCCGGACATATGAAGACACCCACCTATATGCGGTGCCACAGGGAGAATATTCTTTCCTCCAGGGGAATCCTAATCTAGACCCACATGAAACGCGTCAGCGTGGGCAGTTGTGCACATTTGATTTATGTTAGTAATGATCTTCTGTGTGTGTCTTTATCCCATGATGGGGAGCAAAGTGCCAAGTCAACGCTGCCAATAAAATCATCACCCAACTGGTTGCTGGGCAGAACCACTGAGCTGTTTGCAGATTTCCCAGCAACTATCAGATGTACTGGTGCGCCGTCCCGGTCTGTCGCTCGCCTGTCCAAGAAGAAGCTGAATAATCAAACATCCGCTCCTTCCATCAAGACTTAATTGTGTTTGTCACCTTCCTCGTATGCGCTATATCCGCCCGCTACAGCGAGCCGCACCATCTGCCGCCATCAGCACCTTGGAACATCTTACAATACAACGTCTCGTCTTGTACCGCCATATTACGTAACACTGAATATAGAATGTAACCCAAAACATACAGTGGAGGAAGAAACCCGATCTGAGCATGGTTGGTCACCCAGCTTTCCTAGAATCCAGAATGGCAAATCTGCCCTCAAGCTCCATATCAGGATGGAAATAAGCAGATTCGAGAGCCTGGAAAAGCAGAGTGACATACCAAGAGGGAGGTGCAATGACGGCCATGTTGACGGTCACCCAGCTTTCCCAGAAACAGAATAATTTGGCAAAGTTTAGAATTGTGTTTTCCTACGACAACATGACACAATGACAAATGATGTGCGCGATGAGCAAAAAGGTGACACTTTCACAAACACGAACACCACTGGGACACGAGGCACCCACAACACCAAATGCACCGGTTACCTCTTCGGTTTGTGGCAGCTGTCGCACGGGATGGAGGATGGGATGAAGGGTGGAAGGGAACCAGATGGGGGAAAAAAAATGGTACGAAATTACAATGAGAAACGAGACACAGAAATGAGACAAATGAATGAATACAGTGAAATTCCTCTAATCCGGCATCTGATAATCCGGAACCGATCACCTCACATCGATGGTGGATTAGAGGAAATTACCGTACACTCTATTAGTCAGTCACGACTATGCTGGAGCTGCGGTCTGCCACCATACACATACTGGTGGGTGAGGAAGGCGACGCTTAGCAGCAGGGTGGCGCTACTACTACGACTGCCCAAAATAAACGAGCGGCCTTCCCGTTAAAAAAAATAATCCCGGTTTTATGTAAATAGATCTTAATCATCATAAAAAGATCTGCAAAATTTCCAATGGACTGTGTTTTAATTAGATTCACCATTTCCAAGATCTCTGCTTGCGGTCAGTAAATGGAAACCCATCCTGACCTTGTATTTCGCATAGCTAGGGGGGCTTGTTACAATTGTATCCAGTCTAGACAATTATGTGTGAGCTTCACTAATACATTTTACCTGCAATGATACATTGTAACAAACTATCAGGACAGGAGATTTGCACTGCTGCTGCGTTTACCTCACAGACGATTCTGTAGCCGACCCTCAGCTGTGGGAAGTACAAGGTCAGGATGGGTTTTTAGCTTCTGAATATAAAACAAGAATGTTCCTATTCACTGACATAAAGCAGAGATTGAGAACAGTGAGGAATTGAAACATGTTAGAAAGTTGCAAAACGCGTTATTATGCAACAAATATATTTCTATTAAATAAAAACCCCTAATAATTGACGAGTGCCCCCATAACCGAAGACAAGACACAGCAGCGGACGCAGTAATATGGCCGGCGTACAATCATGTGAATGGGTTGTGACAATACTGGCGGATTATTTATGACCCTAGGGCAGTTTCCCGCAACAGTGAATGGGTCCGGCTGAGTTTCCTGGTTGTCACGGCAACTGCTCCATTTTCGTTTTGCCCATTTTTCATAGGTAACACGCCAATTTCATTACGAAATCACACAAATGGGAGGGGGGGGTAAACCACCACGTGTGGCCCAACCCTAAGGCCTCACGCACACGACCGTGGTGATGTGCACCGCTGTGATTTGCGGCTCGGACGGCCGTGGAGTGTCATCCGCTGACCGCCCAAAAATCGCAGGCCGCGCACATTCATTTCAATGAGCCTGGACCGCAAAATGCGGCCGTAATAAGACACGTCCTATATTTTTGCGGTCCAGGCTCCCGGGCAATGCACGGACCATGGAAACCAGTCGTGTGCATGGACCCATTGGAATGAATGGTGCCACAATTCACCCGCAGATGTGACCAGCAAGTGTCGCAACGTCTCTTACCTTGAGTCATCGTTCAATAGGAGTGAATGGGAAAAGTTACAGGACTAGTCTAGGTTCCTATTCGCTCCTATGAGAGTTGGACTGCTGCAAGTCGCGCCAAAGATGCAACTTCCGCAGGCTGCAACAATTGCACTAAAGGGCAAAATTTGTGCAGCAATTGTGCAACTAAAGAAACTGAACCACTGGAATATTCCGGGTCCACACGAGAGGAGAACACGAAATATCAGCGAATTAAAACGAAAGATCTGATAAATCAGTGATTGATCTGGTCATGTGAGGAGATTCAATGCATGTGACTGGTCCATTGACTATTGCTAGGCCTGGTAGGTGACGGGCCAGCAGTTTCCTTGAGTCAGTCTGGAAGTGATTGACAGGTCATTAAGCTTGCAATGTTGTAAAAGGACCGGTGATAATGGGACTGACAGCCCTGGCCCACCCCCCATAACATGAAGCAGCTTGATTTTAATTGGAAATTTAGTCAAACTGCATACAAGATGTTTATTCTTTCCCAGGGATCATTTGTAGGTGAAATTCATCAGCCAGGGATCAACCTACCGCACTGTCCATATACGCCTCCGTCCAGATTATATCGTGGTCGTGGTTGATAACCATTGGCCGGCTCAGGACATGCAGGTATTCCATTACGTTCTCCTGGACATCGGCCAGCGTGCTGATCTGTGTATAGTATCCTAGAACAAAAGCAAGACGAATATAAATAAAGCTAGTTGAAACAAAACGCATATGGACATTCTGTATGGAAACAGAAAAAACACCCCCAAAAAAAAAAAAAAAAGGAAATTGGTCTTCAATACCATATACATAAAGAAGATCCATCTATCAATGTCTGATACCTTTGTTGTTACATGCGATCCCTTTCACATTCTGCGCGAACGTCACCTCCCTCCCAATAAGGTACGTAAATATTCGGACCTAGAAAAAAAAAAAAAATAATTATGTACAAAATTATGGAGCAGTACACAGTACAGAGGAAACATCTCAGGAAAGACTAGGTCTAATTACATAGTCATACAGTAGAAATAAACGGAGATCAGAAAAGTTGGCACCGCAATGGGCATGAAAATCACCCCCTAGTAAACCCATTTTAGTTTTGAATCTGACTTTGATCTGAATTCCAGTTCCTATTAAGACAAGCTTAGTCAATCATGTTACGGATTTAGAGAATCACCTCAGGAAGACCTCACAGTCCACGAAAGTTATATGTGATTAACAAGCCATATAGAAAATTAATGGCAAATTAAATAAAATAAAACTAAAATTCCAGTAAATTCAGAGTCTACCTTCTTATCAGGCCAATTGTATTTCTCAAACACCGGCTCGTAATCTTCCACAGCTCCATCGGTTATCAGCATGATCGCCTGGTTACAAAGCCCACCTTGACCAGCCTCTCGGAACTACAAGAACACAGAAGAATACAGGGGCATTTCATTATGCGGCCTGTCATATCACAAATAACTACAGCAACTGCTTCTTAAAGGGGGAAAACGTTTCTCTTTAATTAACAAAACTGCTCCTTTATTTTGAGGATCGGTGGGGTAATGGCGGCATATCCCATCGATCACCTTCTATGGTAAGAAAACATCTTGAAACAAAAAGTTTTATAGCAACGTAAGAAAATAAAGGGAAGTTTTGTGATGTTTTCTGCCCAGTTCTGCTTAGACGCCTCTATGGGTGTACAGTACCTCCTTCAGGATTTTAAATGCCTCAATAAGTGCTATGTTGACGTTCCCCACACCTTTGGCCTGTAGTTCGTCTACCAGTTGCTTGAAATGCTGCAAACAAGGGAGAGAACGGAATGAAAGCGGTGATGTACTGGTAGCTGGCAGACTCATGAACACAGAGGGAAGTACTACGAGTTCTGGAGCTTTCAAGGTGCTTGGACCATTTTTGATTGAGGCATTTTCATTCTTGGTAACTTTTACAATGCGTCAAATTCAAGTTTCTATATTTTTTTTTATACTATTTTTTTCACTACTTCTTAAATGTGATCAAAGTTTCATTTTCCATTTGCTATTGCTCCAGTACAGTTATAAACACAAAATGAAGCAACTTCGTATATATTTGTCATTAAATATTTTCTACCATTTTGTGTGTACAGCTTCTATTCTGACCTATGTGTCTCCATGGGAACAGACTACCAACAAACTTTGTGTAGTCTGATCCAGCAGTCACAACCTTATCTATCCCTTCTTACGAACACACATTTGGTAGGTAACAAAAGTAGGGAATATTTGGAAGGGCCTATGACTGCAGAATCAGACTACACAGGGTTTGTAGTCTGTTACCACGGAGACACATAGGTCTACATAGTATCCGTAGACACAAAACAGTAGGAGATATTTAGTAAAGACTATTAGAAAAGTTGCTTTATTTTTAAAGTTGATGAGAAGGTGGATATGGCCTTTAATAAAATTAAAACCAGAAGACTCAGCAGTGACTTACCTCCCTATTATCTCTGTCTGCCTGCACCAAAATCCCCTTGAAACACGGCTCAATGTAATGGACGTAGTCGTTGTACTGGTTAAAAAAACAAAAAACACTAAATTACTAGTAAACCTGCCATGAGAACGTGGCACAGATCTGCAATCTCTATAACAGGATACAATACCAACCAATAAACTGGATCCACAAAAGGGAACACAAAATGACCAGCTCATTAAGCTGTGATCGCCCAATGATCTGCTCCTCTGACTGCACTTAAGCTGGGGTTGGACTTGGTCTCTGAACCCCAACAGGGCCCATTTCAACCTACACAACCAATTTGATTCTTATCGCCTCAATGCATCCAAAATGAAAAGCAATTTTGATGAAACATTTTTATTTCTACAGCTCCTATGCAGATCTGTGTCTCCATGGCAACAGACAACACGCAAACCCTGTGTAGTCTGATCCTCAAGCCATACTCCCTTCTATCTGGACCCTACCTCTTCTGAACATGCATTTGATAGACGAGCAGGATGTAAGAGGGAGATGAGAGTATAACTGCAGGATCAGACTACACAGGACTTGTTTGTCGTCTGTTACCATGGAAACAAGACTGTATACATAAAACCAAAAGGACATTTTTAATCACAATTACTTCATTATTTTTTTTTTAAATATGTTTCGATTCACGGGAGAAATATGGACTGGAAAAGACTTACAGCGATAATGTTGACAAAGTCGTTCTCTCCCAGCGTGTCCAGCAAGGTGTTAATCGTGTGTTTGGCGATGGTCATCCTTAGACCCTTCATGCTGCCGCTGATGTCCGCCACAATCACAATGTCCTTCGGAGAAGTAGCTGCCTGGATGTACCTTCAATTACAGAAGGGGTTTGTGATACAGTCAGCTGCAAGGGCCACGGAAGACTACAACTCCCACCATTTACAGCCAGGGGAAACCGGAAACACAGTTTATAAGTAAAGTTGGGGCTGAATGTTTCCTTATTTTCAGTAATGGTTGTACCCCTGACGTTACGACACCGTCAGTCCAAACTCCAGTTTAATAGATTTATTGAGAGGGGCCACAGAGCCGACATTTCTGGGAAACACAAAACCAAAACAGTCACACTCACCATCCACGATTTCTGCAGTCAAAGGAGATCACCCCATTTTCATCTGGGACCCATTTTATTCCTAAAATACATTGGAGAGCAGGTCAGGCTCTGTTCACATATGTCGGTCAGCTGTCTGGCAGCGCTGCATGCATTGACGAAGACCACAACCGACCCCATTAGGGTCAATAGACCATCAAGGGTCTGTCACTTGTCGTTGGGATCGGTCATACGACGGATGGGGCCCAGCGTCGGATGCCACGATATATATGTGAACAAGGCCTAGAAGTAGTCGAAAAGCTCAACTAGTGTATAAAAATTTATTCTCAGACTTCTTGTTTCAATCCCCCACAATTTAAGAGGTCTGCTTGCTGTCAGTGAATGGGAACATTCTTATTTACTGAAAACCTGAAATAATACTTCTCGCAGCGAAGGATTTGTTACAATTGTAGGAAATACTGATATTAGTCACTCAGTTCTGTAGGGAATAGAAAACAAGTTCCATTTGGAAATTTCACCATCACTTGGAGTAACAATTATTGCTGCACTCATAACATGTATTTTTTCTGAAATGTCGCCCCCCGATGTTGGGACATGGGAAGTTGTCTATAGAATGAATGAGGACCTTCACTGGGGTGTTCATACAGGTCTACACGATTCCCTCTCTAAGCCCCTTCCCGTCCCTGAAGACCGGCCATATGACCCTCTGGGTATTTCCCCCCCCCCCCCCTCACTTATTTGCGGTGACTATGTAGAGGGGGAGTCCTGTGCAGGTTCACATAGTCAATAGGAAAGTAGGAAGGGTCCAGGCTGCACTTGGCCTCCTCTTCTCATGGACTCCATAGCTGCATGGGCTTCTTCTATGGTATGGACGCCCAACGTAATCGGACAATATAGCCAAATTTTCCCCCCAATATTTCCTCATTACCTGGATACAGTCGGAAGAATCCAGTGGAGCTGCCGAAATACTGCCAGGTGAGCGTGGGGTCCCTATGAAAGTTATCCACGAACACAGGGTTTAACGCTTCGGACATGTACACCCCATTAAGGATATCTGGATCTGAAGGTGGGACATTTGAGAATATCAAGCATTACGATGGGTTCTCCAATGTATCAATGTTTATACAAAAAACTATAGTTTTAATCCGAACGTAACATTAGATAAATTTGCTACGCACATCAATTTTGCTAAATACATCATGGGGCATACTCCAGTCACATCCAGAGCTGCATTAGGAATTCTGCTGGTTTTTCTGTTAGGTAACAGGCTATAGGGACTCACATCCCTTGGCTGGTCCAAAATCTGTGAAGTGCATGCTCGGCTGTGTTGCATTGTGGGAGATGTAGTGTTTAAAGAAATATAACACTTCCCCCACAATGCATTGTGAAGAGGTTATTAAATATAAACTAAGCTTCTACCGTTTCAGAAAAAGACGCAAAAAAACAAACACTTGAATAGCCTAGCAAAAAAAAAAAAAGTTAAAGCTGTTAAACCCAGTGTGTACTCAATATACCCCTGTTATGCTACGATTTGCCCAATAGAGGGTACTATTGAGCAACGGGTACTTGCAAGCAGTTCCCCTCCCTTCCTGTAGAGGGCAGCATCACTCACCTTTGTTATAGACATTAGTAGGCAGCTGGATGTTACTGAGGGTTGTATTCACCTTGAGATTATTAAAGTGCTCGTTATTTTCAAGAATGAATTCATTCCCCAGCTCCAAATAATTATCATTCTCATCTTTCTCGTTAATCCTCACAGAATTATAGTACTCAAACTGCAAAGGGGAGAGAAGACTCGTTATCCACAAATCATTAGGTAAAGACACCGATCAGGCAGACTGAGGTAACGGTCACATACACTCAGCTTTTTAAAGGGGCAACTCCAGCAAAGATTGATAATGTTACAGTGCTCCGGACTCCTTATGTGAAGTCTGTGTCTTGTAAGTTCAGCTGTTTGTGCACCAAGCTTCAATTTTTGAGACAGGAAGTAGCTGTCTGACCAATACCATTGTCAGTCATGTAAATCTTATTTATCGGTCACTCAATCCTCAAGGTGTCTCCTCCTCCCTCTCTCAGCTATCCCTGGCAGTTGATCAAAGTGAGGGAACCCTCCCACGCCACTAACTATGCATCAAGATGCTGTGAATTCTTAAGTCAGTAGCTAGCTTCTCCTCCTACTTGGGTTTTGCTTACAATCTGATTTTTATATTAAAAAGGGAAACAAAATTTTCCCTTTCTTGTGCACCGTAAATTCCTTTTTGATAGAGAGAGAACCCTCCCATCCCTCTAACTATGCATAGATCTGCTGTGAAGTGTTTAATCAGTGAGGCAGGAAGTAGCTAGCTTCTCCTCTTACTTGGGTTTTGCTTACAATCTGACCTGACCTATATAGTGAAAGAGAAACCAAATTGATCTTTTTTTTGGTGCACAGTAAATACTTTTTGATAGAATATAAGGAAGGGTTGCTCCCTGACCATCAAAACCACAACTTTCCTTCGGAGTACGGAAGTGATTGCCAACTATATGTCATTACCTACGCTTATTTAGTGTGGGAGGCGATGACTAGCCCGGCTGTTTCTGCAGCTATAGAGACATGAGTTAAGTTACATGCAGCTGATTGGTTGGATGCCATTCAGTTGCTGACTGTTGCTTGACGTCCTGCTGGAACTTCCTACTGGAAGAAAGCAAAGAGAGCTGCTTCATTCCCAGTCTGGACACAGAACTGTTCACAATGCTGCTGCATAGAGACCACACACACTCCGTAGTAGTCACATTGGTCACCAACTCTCTGTACAGTGACTTAAGTCATCCCTATTTATAGAGCTAAATGGTAGCTGCTGGGTGGTGGTCCCAGGGTGGTCTTGCATGAGCACCGGAGTCCTCTAATATCTACTGTAGACCCTGTTCTCCCTTCCAGATAGTGAAGCAGCAGGGCGTTTCTGCTGAGTAAAGAGGAGGGGGTAGGAGCTTTTGGATGACCAGGTGACAGAGAATTTAGTCTTATAGAGTGTTAATATGGCCGACAGGAAGTAACATCAGGCAAGATCCACTCCGATACTCACCACCAGGGATGAATTAAACTCGTGTTTCAAATCAGCTTCTTCTGCAGCCTCCACCAGTCCCTAGAGAGAAGTAAAAAGAGTGATTTTAAACATCTGTCAAATCAAATTCCTGACAGATACAATTTAGGATACCGCCAAGCACCACCGTCAGAGGGCAGAAAAGTATTCCTGTAATCTGAGGTCTAACCGGCAATCAGCAGAATTGTGACTATGCAGACACGGAGTCACCAGGGGATGCAGTGAGGTTTCAGCTCAAAATTCCAGAATTGTGAATGCAGCTCCGGATGTAACATAGTATAAAACATTCTGTAATTCAAGACTAGTGAAATTCTATTATTCTGATATCCAATAAAAATTTTTTTGAAGATTTCAATAGTTCAGTGCTGGTCTCTTAATGGAACGGCCTGATTATCCAGAACCTCGCAGCGACGTACGAGGAGGCTGCAGGCAGCAGAATACCAAAGCAGGACATCAATTGTAGTTAATATGGGGCTGTATCATTCCTGAAGGATTTCTACCCATCCTGATATCCGTCCTATAATCTAGAACATTTGATAATATGGCATCTGCAGGATCTCATCGGTGATACATTAATGACATTTTGCTTGACATGAGCAAGAGAGGAGAACGTGACCAGGATCTCCCTGGAGCTAGAGAGGAAAAAGTGTTTATATTATTACCTCTACAGCCTCCACCTTCCTCCGCAGCATGCTCTCCATCTCCTCCGAGAACTTCCGGACCAGTTCTATTCCGTCCACCTCCTCAATGCTCAGCGTGGGTTCTACATCCTTGTATTTCTGCCAGGAACAAGAGCAGAGCCATGAAACTACAACTCCTAGCGGAGTATTCCAGGAAGATTTCAGAATACTCCTACCTGTTTAAGTCCATATTTATTAGTATTATAGCAGTTATATATAGTCTTGTATGTAGGGGCAGTATTATAGTAGTTATATTCTTGTATATAGGAGCAGTATTATAATAGTTATAGTCTTGTATATAGGAGCAGTATTATAGTAGTTATATTCCTGTATATAGGAGCAGTATTATAGTAGTTATATTCCTGTATATAGGAGCAGTATTATAGTAGTTATATTCTTGTATATAGGAGACAGTATTATAGTAGTTATATTCTTGTATATAGGGGGCAGTATTATAGTAGTTATATTCTTGTATATAGGAGCAGTATTATAGTAGTTATATTCTTGTATATAGGGGCAGTATTATAGTAGTTATATTCTTGTATATAGGGGCAGTATTATAGTAATTATATTCTTGTATATAGGAGCAGTATTATAGTAGTTATATTCTTGTACATAGGGGCAGTATTATAGTAGTTATATTCTTGTATATAGGGGGCAGTATTACAGTAGTTATATTCTTGTATATAGGGAGCAGTATTATAGTAGTTATAGTCTTGTATATGGAGGCAGTATTATAGTAGTTATATTCTTGTGTATGGGGGCAGTATTATAGTAGTTATATTCTTGTATATAGGGGGCAGTATTATAGTAGTTATATTCTTGTATATAGGAGGCAGTATTATAGTAGTTATATTCTTGTATATGGGGGCAGTATTATAGTAGTTATATTCTTGTATATAGGGGGCAGTATTATAGTAATTATATTCTTGTATATAGGGGCAGTATTATAGTAGTTATATTCTTGTATATAGGAGGCAGTATTATAGTAGTTCTATTCTTGTATATAGAGGGCAGTATTATACTAGTTATATTCTTGTATATAGAGGCGGTATTATAGTAGTTATATTCCTGTATATAGGAGCAGTATTATAGTAGTTATATTCTTGTATATAGGGGGCAGCATTATAGTAGTTCTATTCTTGTATATAGGGGCAGTATTATAGTAGTTATATTCTTGTATATAGGGGGCAGTATTATAGTAGTTATATTCTTGTATATAGGGGGCAGTATTATAGTAGTTATATGCTTGTATATGGGGGCAGTATTATAGTAGTTATATTCCTGTATATAGGGGGCAGTATTATAGTAATTATATTCTTGTATATAGGGGCAGTATTATAGTAGTTATATTCTTGTATATAGGAGGCAGTATTATAGTAGTTCTATTCTTGTATATAGGAGCAGTATTATAGTAGTTATATTCTTGTATATAGGGGGCAGTATTATAGTAGTTATATTCTTGTATACAGGGGGCAATATTATAGTAGTTATATTCTTGTATATAGGGGCAGTATTATAGTAGTTATATTCTTATATATAGGAGCAGTATTATAGTAGTTATATTCTTGTATATAGGAGGCAGTATTATAGTAGTTATATTCTTGTATATAGGAGGCAGTATTATAGTAGTTATATTCTTGTATATGGAGGCAGTATTATAGTAGTTATATTCTTGTATATAGGGGGTAGTATTATAGTAGTTATATTCTTGTATATAGGAGCAGTATTATAGTAGTTATAGTCTTGTATATAGGGGCAGTATTATAGTAGTTATATTCTTGTATATAGGGGCAGTATTATAGTAGTTATATTCTTGTATATAAGGGGCAGTATTATAGTAGTTATATTCTTGTATATAGAGGGCAGTATTATAGTAGTTATATTCTTGTATATAGGGGCAGTATTATAGTAGTTATATTCTTGTATATAGGAGCAGTATTATAGTAGTTATATTCTTGTATATAGGGGCAGTATTATAGTAGTTATATTCTTGTATATAGGGGGCAGTATTATAGTAGTTATATTCTTGTATATAGGGGGCAGTATTATAGTAGCTATATTCTTGTATATAGGGAGCAGTATTATAATAGTTATATTCTTGTATATAGTGGCAGTATTATAGTAGTTATATTCTTGTATATAGGGGTCAGTATTATAGTCGTTATATTCTTGTATATAGGGGCAGTATTATAGTAGTTATATTCGGGGCAGTATTATAGTAGTTATATTCTTGTATATAGGGGGCAGTATTATAGTAGTTATATTCTTGTATATAGGGAGCAGTATTATAATAGTTATATTCTTGTATATAGTGGCAGTATTATAGTAGTTATATTCTTGTATATAGGGGGCAGGATTATAGTAGTTATATTCTTGTATATAGGAGCAGTATTATAGTAGTTATATTCTTGTATATAGGGGTCAGTATTATAGTAGTTATATTCTTGTATATAGGGGTCAGTATTATAGTAGTTATATTCTTGTATATAGGAGCAGTATTATAGTAGTTATATTCTTGTATATAGGGGTCAGTATTATAGTAGTTATATTCTTGTATATAGGGGCAGTGTTATAGTAGTTATATTCTTGTATATAGGGGGCAGTATTATAGTAGTTATATTCTTGTATATAGGAGCAGTTTTATAGTAGTTATATTCTTGTATATACGAGCAGTTTTATAGTAGTTATATTCGGGGCAGTATTATAGTAGGTATATTCTTGTATATAGGGGTCAGTATTATAGTAGTTATATTCTTGTATATAGGGGGCAGTATTATAGTAGTTATATTCTTGTATATAGGAGCAGTATTATAGTAGTTATATTCTTGTATATACGAGCAGTTTTATAGTAGTTATATTCTTGTATATAGGGGGCAGTATTATAGTAGTTATATTCTTGTATATAGGGGCAGTATTATAGTAGTTACATTCTTGTATATAGGGGTCAGTATTATAGTAGTTATATTCTTGTATATAGGGGCAGTGTTATAGTAGTTATATTCTTGTAATTGGGGCAGTATTATAGTAGTTATATTCCTGTATATAGGGGCAATATTATAGTAGTTATATACTTGTATATAGGGGCAATATTATAGTAGTTATATACTTGTATATAGGGGGCAGTATTATAGTAGTTATATTCTTGTATATAGGGTATAGTATTATAGTAGTTATATTCTTGTATATAGGAGCAGTATTATAGTAGTTATATTCTTGTATATAGGGGCAGTATTATAGTAGTTATATTCTTGTACATACGGGCAGTATTATAGTAGTTATATTCTTGTACATAGGGGCAGTATTATAGTAGTTATATTCTTGTACATACGGGCAGTATTATAGTAGTTATATTCTTGTACATAGGGGCAGTATTATAGTAGTTATATTCTTGTACATACGGGCAGTATTATAGTAGTTATATTCTTGTACATAGGGGCAGTATTATAGTAGTTATATTCTTGTATATAGGGGGCAGTATTATAGTAGTTATATTCTTGTATATAGGAGGCAGTATTATAGTAGTTATATTCTTGTATATAGGAGGCAGTATTATAGTAGTTATATTCTTGTATATAGGGGGCAGTACTATAGTAGTTATATTCTTGTATATAGGGGCAGTATTATAGTAGTTATATTCTTGTATATAGGGGCAGTATTATAGTAGTTATATTCTTGTATATAGGAGGCAGTATTATAGTAGTTATATTCTTGTATATAGGAAGCAGTATTATAGTAGTTATATTCTTGTAGACAGGGGCAGTATTATAGTAGTTCTATTCTTGTATATTGGGGGCAGTATTATAGTAGTTATATTCTTGTATATAGGGGGCAGTATTATAGTAGTTATATTCTTGTATATAGGGGGCAGTATTATAGTAGTTATATTCTTGTATATAGGAGCAGTATTATAGTAGTTATATTCTTGTATATAGGAGCAGTATTATAGTAGTTATATTCTTGTATATAGGAGCAGTATTATAGTAGTTATATTCTTGTATATAGGGGCAGTATTATAGTAGTTATATTCTTGTACATACGGGCAGTATTATAGTAGTTATATTCTTGTACATAGGGGCAGTATTATAGTAGTTATATTCTTGTACATACGGGCAGTATTATAGTAGTTATATTCTTGTACATAGGGGCAGTATTATAGTAGTTATATTCTTGTATATAGGGGGCAGTATTATAGTAGTTATATTCTTGTATATAGGGGCAGTATTATAGTAGTTATATTCTTGTACATACGGGCAGTATTATAGTAGTTATATTCTTGTACATAGGGGCAGTATTATAGTAGTTATATTCTTGTATATAGGGGGCAGTATTATAGTAGTTATATTCTTGTATATAGGAGGCAGTATTATAGTAGTTATATTCTTGTATATAGGAGGCAGTATTATAGTAGTTATATTCTTGTATATAGGGGGCAGTACTATAGTAGTTATATTCTTGTATATAGGGGCAGTATTATAGTAGTTATATTCTTGTATATAGGGAGCAGTATTATAGTAATATTCCTGTATATAGGGGCAGTATTAGGCCTGATTTACACGAGCGTGTGCGTTTTGCGCGCGCAAAAAACGCAGCGTTTTGCGCGCGCAAAAGGCACTTGACAGCTCCGTGTGTCATCCGTGTATGATGCGCGGCTGCGTGATTTTCGCGCAGCCGCCATCATAGAGATGAGGCTAGTCGACGTCAGTCACTGTCCATGGTGCTGAAAGAGTTAACTGATCGGCAGTAACTCTTTCAGCACCCTCGACAGTGCATTCCGATCACCATATCGAGTAACCTGTTTAAAAAAAAAAAAGAGGTTCGTACTTACCGAGAACTTCCCGGCCGTTGCCTTGGTGACGCGTCCTTGGTGACGCGTCCTTGGTGACGCGCCTCTCTTGACATCTGGCCCCACCTCCCTGGATGACGCCGCAGTCCATGTGACCGCTGCAGCCTGTGCTTGGCTTGTGATTGGCTGCAGCTGTCACTTGGACTGAATTGTCATCCCGGGAGGTCAGACTGGAGCAAGAAGGCGGGAGTTATCGGTAAGTCAGAACTTTTTTTTTTTTTTTTTACACGTTCACGTATATTGGAATCGGAAGTCACTGTCCAGGGTGCTGAACCAGTTTAACTCTTTCAGCACCCTGCACAGTGACTGTCTCCTGCCGGGTTCGGTCAAAACGAGTTCGGCCGAACACGGTAAAGTTCGGTTCGCTCATGTCTAAGACACTCCGTTCGGATGTTTGTAAACAGAAAAGCACGTGGTGCTTTTCTGTTTACATTCAGTTTGACAGCTCTTGCGCGAATCACGCAGTTCGCACGGTAGTGCTTCCGTGCGACCTTCGTGGTTTTCACGCACCCATTGACTTCAATGGGTGCGTGATGCGCGAAAAACACAGAATTTGTAGAACATGTCGTGAGTTTTTTTCAGCGCACTCACGCTGAGCAAAAACTCACGGACCGTCTGCATGCCCCCATAGACTTGTATAGGTCCGTGCGACCCGCGTGAAAAGCACGCGCGTCGCACGGACGTATATCACGTTCATGTAAATGAGGCCTTATAGTAGTTATATTCTTGTATATAGGGGGCTGTATTATAGTAGCTATATTCTTGTATATAGGAGGCAGTATTATAGTAGTTATATTCTTGTATATAGGGGCAGTATTATAGTAGTTATATTCTTGTATATAGGGGCAGTATTATAGTAGTTATATTCTTGTATATAGGGGCAGTATTATAGTAGTTATATTCTTGTATATAGGAGGCAGTATTATAGTAGTTATATTCTTGTATATAGGAAGCAGTATTATAGTAGTTATATTCTTGTATATAGGGGGCAGTATTATAGTAGTTCTATTCTTGTATATTGGGGGCAGTATTATAGTAGTTATATTCTTGTATATAGGGGGCAGTATTATAGTAGTTATATTCTTGTATATAGGGGGCAGTATTATAGTAGTTATATTCTTGTATATAGGAGCAGTATTATAGTAGTTATATTCTTGTATATAGGAGCAGTATTATAGTAGTTATATTCTTGTATATAGGAGCAGTATTATAGTAGTTATATTCTTGTATATAGGGGCAGTATTATAGTAGTTATATTCTTGTATATAGGGGGCAGTATTATAGTAGTTATATTCTTTCTACATAGGGGGCAGTATTATAGTAGTTATATTCTTGTATATAGGAGGCAGTATTATAGTAGTTATATTCTTGTATATAGGAGCAGTATTATAGTAGTTATATTCTTGTATATAGGGGCAGTATTATTGTAGTTATATTCTTGTATATAGGAGCAGTATTATAGTAGTTATAGTCTTGTATATAGGGGGCAGTATTATAGTAGTTATATTCTTGTATATAGGGGGCAGTATTATAGTAGTTCTATTCTTGTATATTGGGGGCAGTATTATAGTAGTTATATTCTTGTATATAGGGGGCAGTATTATAGTAGTTATATTCTTGTATATAGGGGGCAGTATTATAGTAGTTATATTCTTGTATATAGGAGCAGTATTATAGTAGTTATATTCTTGTATATAGGAGCAGTATTATAGTAGTTATATTCTTGTATATAGGAGCAGTATTATAGTAGTTATATTCTTGTATATAGGGGCAGTATTATAGTAGTTATATTCTTGTATATAGGGGGCAGTATTATAGTAGTTATATTCTTTCTACATAGGGGGCAGTATTATAGTAGTTATATTCTTGTATATAGGAGGCAGTATTATAGTAGTTATATTCTTGTATATAGGAGCAGTATTATAGTAGTTATATTCTTGTATATAGGGGCAGTATTATTGTAGTTATATTCTTGTATATAGGAGCAGTATTATAGTAGTTATAGTCTTGTATATAGGGGGCAGTAATATAGTAGTTATATTCTTGTATATGGAGGGCAGTATTATAGCAGTTATATTCTTGTATATAGGAGCAGTATTATAGTAGTTATTTTCTTGTATATAGGTGGCAGTATTATAGTAGTTATATTCTTGTATATAGGAGGCAGTATTATAGCAGTTATATTCTTGTATATAGGAGGCAGTATTATAGTAGTTATATTCTTGTATATAGGAGGCAGTATTATAGTAGTTATATTCTTGTATATAGGAGCAGTATTATAGTAGTTATATTCTTGTACATAGGGGGCAGTATTATAGTAGTAATATTCTTGTATATAGTGGGCAGTATTATAGTAGTTATATTCTTGTATATAGGGAGCAGTATTATAGTAATTATATTCTTGTATATAGGAGCAGTATTATAGTAGTTATTTTCTTGTATATAGGTGGCAGTATTATAGTAGTTATATTCTTGTATATAGGAGGCAGTATTATAGCAGTTATATTCTTGTATATAGGAGGCAGTATTATAGTAGTTATATTCTTGTATATAGGAGGCAGTATTATAGTAGTAACCCAATGTACAGGAATATATTATAATAATTGGTTGTGGTGAAGTAATAATATTCTACTTAGTTTGTCACAACTGGTAAATGGTCTTGAAATCGTGACAACCCCCTGTAAGGCAGAAGTGTGTTATAAACAGTCATTATCTCCACCTTGTACACATCTCAGCTGGGGCGACAATGAGCAATGGAGAAAGCTACACCCATAGCATAGAGGATATGGAATCTATGCTCCATCATGGGGCATGACGGAGGGGTTGGAGTTAATAGTAGCCCTTTAAATTTACAACAGTAGTTAATATTATTTTTTGTGATTACCCACAACCCCTTTAATTTCGGCGCCATCTTGGTGCAGATAGATATAATATGGAGGAAGGCTATACACAGCCGTGCAGTACACAGAAGCACAACTCCCATCATTAGTGAGGGCAGATTTCCTGCTCGTTGGATGGATCAGCAGAGGCTTATGGGAAAGCACTCGGCAGGACGCACGTGGAGATCACGGCCTGTCAGATTATGTGATCCACTAGTGACCTATTAATCCCCCGTAATAGAGATAACAGCACACACAACCCGCACCCCCCCCCCCCCCAGCGTATAGGACTATATATGAGAACAAATGATTAACCCTTTCATTGAAGACAGGCAGGATTTATCCCAAGCAGAGAGTAATAATCACAGGCGACATACACAGAGTAGGACGCATTAAGATTATGAATCCTCGAGTCGTCCTCATCTGTCAGGTTGTCACCAATTCTATTCATATGTTTTGTAGTCATATCAGTTTCTGGGAAAGCTGGGTAACGGCTAATACATCTGCCACTACCGCTCCACCAGTGTCATCCAGCTTTCTCGAAATCTGGAAATTCGCCTGATATATATTTCCCTGCTCTTTTTTTGCAGCGTAACTAAGTAGACATGCCATTCAGAGACTAGGAAATCAGGTTGAAAAAAAACCAAAAAACTTATGGGATCCTAATGGTGGTCATATAAGCTGTCACAGAGCTTTATCTATATTTTTGGAAAGCAGTGACACGACCTATACGGCCGCCATTACAGTTCTCACTAATTTTGTCACCCAGCTTTCCCAGAGTCCCGAAAGGCAAATTTGCCTAGCTTTGCAATCCCCTGCTCCCATTTTGCAGCATAACTACCAAGTAAGCGAGCTTAAAATCATATATGGTGGCCATATAAGTTCTCACTTTAGATCGGTTTCCGGGAAAGCTGGGTGACAACTAATATGGCGGTCATAACAGCTCCAATGAATATTGTTGCCCAACTTTGAAGGCATTCTGAATGGCTAATTTGTTTAGTTTTGCCATTATGCATTTTACTGAACTCCTAATGCTTGCGAGACTGGAGGCAATGCCATAGGTCGTCACCCAGCTTTCTTAGGAACAGAATGACTTAGCAGAGATGTCATGAAACAGCAGACGCTAATCCTCACGTATCGCGGGGAGAAGCATTCAGCATCTAATCACATACCGAGAAATCAGCAGCTGCAAATCTCGACTCCGCTATGAACACGCCAGCGCAGGATTTGTGTCTCCCCTCCCATGTGACCGTCTCCGGGTCACATATTTATATTATTAATCGCCCGTATTTTGCCCCCTGGCACACTATGACAATACTGCTGCTCATGGCACGTGTGTCACACTAATCCCAGCCCTGGTTCTTCTTAATCCGGCCTGGCTAGCTGTCCTCATAGAGGTCATATGACCCACTTAATACCGTGACACATGATCAGCGCCGTCCGGCGAATGTGGGGCACATCCCTGCGTTATACCCGGGTACAACGCTGGTCTCTGACGTGGGATGAAAACAAGTCACACCTTGGGGCGCAGATATCAAGTGTGTTGTAAGGACCCTATACAGAGAGAAAGGGAGACGTTCAATTGGGTGCAAACGATGTCACGTTTAACAAAATGGCGTACGCAAAATTTGCGCCGAATTGCAAATTCCTATTGATAAAATCTCCCACGTCTGCAAAAGGATTTGCAAGGAACTCGATCCCTCCACCGCTCACATGTAACGGCAGCGATATTGCGGACACATTTCATCCACGGCTTAATATATACGGTTATCGTGATTGGTATAATAGGAGGTGGCAGCCATACTTCACCTACCTTTTGTAAGAGGAGGGACCCAGAGTATTTGGCGACGACTGCATACATTTCACTGCCAAACACTTCCGCCCAAAGCTTCACCCTAAGTACGAAGGAGAAGAGATCGTTAATGACGCGGCCCGACACCCCCAACCCTTCGAGGAAGGAAAATAGAAAGCAAATATTAAAAGAGGCTCCGACGTCAGTATAAATAAAGTTTATTGACGAGAGCAGTGGATGTGCTGACATACTAGGCCTCAGTTGTCAGGTGACCCTGTTGCCCATAGCAACTGTTAAGAATTCAATGTAGTTTAGAAAATTACAGCTGATTAGAAAACAATGGGGTCTAAGGCAGAGGAGGAGAGCCCGAGGGGCCCCAACTATTTGTCTGTATGGGGCCCAGATACTACGGATAGCAGGCCTAGGGAGCTGTACAACCCGGGCACTACTATAAAGGCTCCGAGCCAGCGTACTGAACACACTGCTTGCCATCCTATATATATGCCAAATGCATATCTGTTTCTGGGAAAGCTGGGTGACTGCCCACCCCCCCCCCCCCCCCCCCCACCCCAGGAATAGAGCTCCTGTTCTCTTGTCACACATGATAGTATTAAGGCCCTTTCACGGGCAAACGAGCGTTCATCGGCTGTTTGTATCATTTATGTAGCCGAAAGTATTATCGTTGTCAGCAGCAGGTCTTGGTGTGTAAAAAGGGAGACGCGCCACCGACATGATAGAAATGTATGGAGACGAGCGATCGTAGTAACAATCACTCGTCCGCATACATAGCTCTTTGTGAAGGGAGCAAACGAGCGCCGATCAACAAGCTGTCTCGTTAATCGGCGCTCGTTGGGCCGTGTATTAAGACCCTTAGGGCTCATTCAGATGAGCGTATACGACAGTGTGACGACCGTTTCAACGCAGCGTGTGAAGGAGCCGCAAAGTGATAGGACATGTCCTATATTCTTGCGTTTCACTTATCTCCCTATGGACTCTAGTCTATAAGGGATCCGTGATAACGCATGAAACTGCTGTTTTTCACATCCGAGGTTGCCCACGCTCGTCTGAATGTAGCCTTAGATACACCAGTTAAGCAGGCAGTATCACGCATGATAAGATTAGATACAGTGGCTCAGCATACAGTACCACACGTTATTAGATACAGCAGGTAGTATCACACATAAGATTAGATACTAGGGTTGTCACGATACCAGAATTTGGACTTCGATACCGATACTTCGTGTAATATTGCGATTCTCGATACCAAAACGATACTTTGCCAACAATAACAAAAAAGTCCTTCCATTTTCGGATGTGAGGCGCAATTAATTTTGAACCTCCATGTGCCTCACATTAATAGTAATTAACCCCATCATGTACCACAGTCATAATGGACAACATTGGGTTAACGTGTGAGCTCCATGATGGGGTTAATTAATAGTAATGTGAGGCGCATGGAGGTTCAAAAATCATCATCATCATCGCACCTCACATCAATGATAAGTGACCCCATCATTTCCCTCACATAATGTTAACCCCTGAGGGACATTTAGAGCCAATTTTGGCCTCGAGGACGCAACAATTTTCCTCATTATCTCCTCTTCGCATCCCGCGCTCTTAACTTTTGAATTTATTGCTCGATGTTGCTGGATGTTCTACGTCGGACGAGTTGTACTGAATGAAGGTTCTGCATTTACATCATCGTTTAATTTATATGTACATTTTTATTTTGGTAAAAATGCAGGGGAAAAAAAAACCGCATCATTTTTCCTTTTCTGCTTTTACAGCATCCACGGATCATCCCGAATGACGGCATCAATATGTGCAGGTGATTACGGTCATAGAGAAGGTGAAACGTTGTAGTGGATGCCGGATGAATAAACCCAAGTTTTTTTTTGAGTGCTGCTTCGTTCTCTCTTTTTTGGATATATAATATTTGATGTATAGAGACCTCTATTTAAATAATGTTTATTTATTGTAAAAAAACAAATAAAAAAATATTCGCATTTGTGTATATTTTTTTACTGATTTTTTTTTCTTTAACATTACTTTTTTTTAACTTTAATGTACTGGCATATATCCATTTGCTTATGCCCCATGCAAACGACCGTATTTTCATCCATCCGTGAATACGGATCCGTCGTCATCTGCAACTTATCTGCAAATACAGTCCAAAGTGCATCCGTAAATACGGATCCGCAAAAAGAAGAAAACCTACAAATTATGTGCAATATCTGCAAACCTGGGGTCGCCTAGCAACGCTTCTGTGATTACGTACGGCTACACATCCGTAGCCGTCCGTAATTACTGAAGAGCACACAGACTTCTGTGGGGAGTCCGGGCCGTAATTACGGACAAGAGTAGGACATGTTCTATATTTTACGGATCATTTCCACGGAATGGTCACCCATCCGTAAAAAAACTGAAAGGTGTCCGTAGCCCATAGAAATTAATGGGTCCACAATCACGGATGAAAAATACGGGTCGTGTGCATGGGGCCTTATAGTACACAGGCAGTTGATACCCAAGTATGCCCTAACAGGAAATATGGTCAGACCGCCCTGGGGTCCTTCAACGGACCCTGGGCTGTCTGCCCATATAAGGTATGTCCCTCGATTACGTCACAGGGTCACCCCTTCTCATTTTCCCTTTGAATGCCGCAGTCAGCTTTGATCACAGCAGTCAAGGGTATCAGAACAGATCAACGGGCCTGCGGCTGTTTATTACAGCCACAGCCCCGATCCCGCTGACACACTTGCTGTGCTCATGCGATCAGCATGATGTGATCAGCATGATGTGATTCGGTCGGCGCTGCACTAATGATCTGAAGGTACTTTGCAGCACGCGTGCCATGTTCTCTGTCTTCAGGGCCGGCGCCGTAGCTCATTAGTGCAGACCTATGAGATACGTGCAGGATAGATAAATCTAGAATTGCCTCTCTTACTATCGCTCTTCGGTCCTGCTAGCCAAGTGTGTCAGTCTTTACTGTAGTTCTGACACGCAGCTATGGGGGTTATCTGCATGCTCCAGACTTCTCCTGCCTTCCATTACTGGAACAGGAAGTAGCTGTCTGACTACTTCCTGTCAATCATGTAAGCTGTAATGTGACTTTTTTTTTCTGTCACCTGTTCTCTCACAGGCGCCTCCCTCTCTCAGCTCTCCCTGGTAGTCAATCACAGTAAACCTTACCATTTCTTACACTATCCAGAGTGATGCTCTGATAAGTTCTCATTTATAGCCTATAAAGTTATACTGAAAAACAAGAAACGCTGGGAAGTGTAGTACAAGCGAGGCGTCAGCAATAGAGAGGAAGTAGCTAGCTTCTCCTCCTACTTCGCTTTCAGTATAAATCAATCTAGATGCAGCCTGGGACATAACTGTGTGACCGGGTGGGACCTGGGATTTATACAGACAGATGGAGCAGTTTTATTGTCCTCCCTGAGACACAGACCCGGTTTGAGTCTTCAGAAATACACTGGAATTGTCCTAATACTACGGTCAAGGATCTCTCCCGATTCACCGCGGCGCTTCATCTGCCCGGCGGGATACTTGTTGGCTTGTCCAGAGCTGTAGCGCCCTTTCGGCAAGGCTCGGATGCAGAATTGAAGCTCGGCCGGGGATGACGTCAGACGCTCGAGATCTTACAAGGGAACCGCTCCTGAAGTTCTTTGCTTGATTCTCTGCCCTGGTTTCCCTGTGTTTGACCCGACTGTCTTGACTCTGCTTGATCCGATAATCCGTGTACCGACCTCTGGCCTGACCACGCGCTTAATACCCGTTTCTGGAAGGGACGTTGCCTACTTGTTACCGACCCGATTGGGGACTATGCTGGGAACCGCGACCTGGGAATCCTACCAGCAAAGTCCATATCTTTTTGCGAGGACTAAGGGTGAAGATTGGGGATTCCTTAGACTTCGTACCCTGGGTTCGCCTGGGCCAACTCAATAACGGTCTCTCTTCCTTGCCCGCTGTCTAACCGCGCCTGCGCTGGAGAGCAGCTCCATTTCTGACAAGTTCCCCGGTATCGCTCAAGTCTATTTTCGCTACGCTACTTTGCATCACCACTCCTGAGCGGTCACCCAAGTTCCCGAATACACGAACGGGGACCCTGCAGCCATAAATGGTCAAACTGCACTTACGCTAAGGCTATGTTCACACGCTAAAGTAAAAACGGCTGTAAAATATGGAGCGGTATTCAAGGGAAAACAGCCTCTGGTTTTCAGCCGATTTAAAGCATCAAACGTTTTTGGGAGCCGTTTTTCTATTGACAATGAAAAACGGCTCAAAAAACAACATGCACCTTTTACGGCACTTTTTCAAACAGCCGCATAAAAAAAATGCTCCGTCTGAACGAAACGACTTTTTTCCCCATTGAAATCAATGGGCGGGTGTTTTGAGGCGTTCAGCTTCCGTTTTTTGCAGGCGTTTACACCCCCCCAAAAAACAGCTGGAAACACAGCGTGTGAACATACCCTTCAAAAGGGAAATCTGCCATAGAGTGAATGTCCTAATATGTCCAGAATTCTGCGCTGATTAATTCTATAAACATATCTTTATAGGACTCCGAGCTCCAAAGTCCCTGCAAAGACAAAATTGGGTCATGTAATTCTGTCTGCCAGCAGCCACCACTAGGGGGAGCTCACTGAATACTTTGGTATTTGTGCATTCAATATGAAGTGAGTGCCCCCTAGTGGAGGCTGCATGCAGACAGAATTTTATCATTTAAAGGGTTATTGTATTTCAGACATTTATGGCTCATCAATTACACATTTGTTCTGTGATTAGAAGGTAAAGTCTACGTTGTTTTATCTTAGACGCAGCTTAACACTTGTCCATGAAACACCTTCCCCACAAATCTCTAGACTAGGGACCCCCGCAGCGTCCATGAAGTGAGCGTCCTCAGCTGTTTCCGTACATCCCACAGAGTTGGCGTGGTGAACACGACCATCACTCAATACACCTCCGCCTCGCCATGAATGTGCTAGTGGGGGGACATTTATCAGATATTCGATGAAGTACCCCTTTAAGAAATTAATCAGCACAGAATGCCGAACACGATGCAGAACCATAGAACGGGGGGCTCCAAGCCAATGGACCCTCATCAATGCCATCCTATATAAATACCTCTTAATCCCTGTACAATGAACAGTTTTCCAACTTTTTACTATTTTTAAGATCTCTGCTTGCTGTGAGCGTATTAGATCATTTTTGTCTACTTCAGAGACAAAAATCCCTTCTAACCTAGTCCTGCTTCCACAGCTGAGCGCTTCAGAGCAATCGATCGTTGGTGAGCTAAACACACCAGCAGTAAAAATCTCTCGCCCGTCATACCTACATTGTAACAAGCCCATCAGCCGTGTGAGCAGGGCTCGTTTAGAAGGGGTATCCTCTACAGACCTAATAATTCTCACAGCTGAATGTTTGTTACAATATGTCTAGTCAATACTCTGTGAGCGAAACAATCTGGACTCAAGACAGATACATTTTACCTGCACTGATACATTGTAACCAACTATCAGGACAGGAGAGAGATTTGTGTTGCCATGTGTTTACCTCACAGAGGATTGTCTAGACTGGATACAAGTGTAACAAACCCTCAGCTATGACGTGTTCGGTCAGGACTGGTTGTAAACAAAAATATTTCCATTCACTGACAGCAAGCAGACATCTTAAACGTATGGAGAACTTGAAACACCAGGTATATTAGAAAGTCGCCGGACTTTACATAAGACATCAGACCAGCGCTGCAGCCCCTTTATTGTGGGGATCAGGGGGGGGGGTCCGGCTCACAGACCACCAGCGCTAATTTTGCGACAGGCGATTGTTGTCTCTTTTCTCGATGATCCTCCCCCTGCACAGAAGTAAATAAATTTATTTTAGAAATAAAAGCGCTTTAAACAATAATTGTGCTGCAGAGGAATAACAGAGCGTGGTGTTGCGGGCGCGATGCTCTGCAGCTATAGGTTGATTCTCAGCAGCGCTGCACGTGTTGCTATGCGCTCCCCGTACGTGTAAGCGAGCTGCATCTCCCCGTATGTCCCCAACGTGTGAGTGAGCGCCAAATGTCCCAGTTGGGATTGTCTCTCTCGCTCACACACCTCCCGACTCCCCGCACACAGAGCTGAGAACTCGCAGGATGTAGGCAGTAAACAGCCGGTTCTCCCTCCGAAGCTGCCAAATTATGTTTTTATACTCAGAGACATATAAAAAAAATCCTGTCACACTGAAAAACAACTTAAGGAAACGTCACGTACGGGAGAGCTCATAGGACGGCAGAGAGGGGGTTAACAATGAGCCAGGTATCCCCCACTTTAACCCCAAAATTGCTGGAATTAAATGTAAATGTTCTACAACCATAAAAGGGCACGGTTGTGAGACTACATCACCCAGCATGCCTTGACAGCTGGGAGTTATAGTTCCACAATAGCTGGAAAGCTGCCGATCGTAGACATCTCCGTAGAAGACGACAAACATCCATTTATTGCAGACGCTGAAGCTTTCATTTTACAATATTATAAGCAATTATAGGGTTAAACGCAAGCAGTAAGTGGGAGTTGTGTCCCCCCCCCCGTCCCCCCCCCATTAGCAGATTGGCACATGTTAACGCTTTACTGAACCTATAAAATTAAAGGGTTATAAGGAAAGGGGAGAGCATTATAGAGCGTGGATATGGGAAAATTGTGGATTTGGGCGGCTGATATCAGTCACACATATGATGTAATGTCTCTGGAGGATATAATAGTACTGGAGTGATATAAGAGGAGAGGCTGATATCAGTCACACATATGATGTAATGTCTCTGGAGGATATAATAGTGCTGGAGTGATATAAGAGGAGCGGCTGATATCGGTCACACATATGATGTAATGTCTCTGGAGGATATAATAGTGCTGGAGTGATATAAGAGGAGCAGCTGATATCAGTCACATATGATGTAATGTCTCTGGAGGATATAATAGTGCTGGAGTGATATAAGAGGAGCGGCTGATATCAGTCACATATGATGTAATGTCTCTGGAGGATATAATAGTACTGGAGTGATATAAGAGGAGCGGCTGATATCAGTCACACATATGATGTAATGTCTCTGGAGGATATAATAGTGCTGGAGTGTTATAAGGAGCGGCTGATATCAGTCACACATATGATGTAATGTCTCTGGAGGATATAATAGTACTGGAGTGATATAAGAGGAGCGGCTGATATCAGTCACATATGATGTAATGTCTCTGGAGGATATAATAGTACTGGAGTGATATAAGAGGAGCGGCTGATATCAGTCACACATATGATGTAATGTCTCTGGAGGATATAATAGTACTGGAGTGATATAAGAGGAGCGGCTGATATCAGTCACATATATGATGTAATGTCTCTGGAGGATATAATAGTGCTGGAGTGTTATAAGGAGCGGCTGATATCAGTCACACATATGATGTAATGTCTCTGGAGGATATAATAGTGCTGGAGTGATATAAGAGGAGCGGCTGATATCAGTCACATATGATGTAATGTCTCTGGAGGATATAATAGTACTGGAGTGATATAAGAGGAGCGGCTGATATCAGTCACATATGATGTAATGTCTCTGGAGGATATAATAGTGCTGGAGTGATATAAGAGGAGCGGCTGATATCAGTCACACATATGATGTAATGTCTCTGGAGGATATAATAGTGCTGGAGTGATATAAGAGGAGAGGCTGATATCAGTCACATATATGATGTAATGTCTCTGGAGGATATAATAGTACTGGAGTGATATAAGAGGAGCGGCTGATATCAGTCACACATATGATGTAATGTCTCTGGAGGATATAATAGTACTGGAGTGATATAAGAGGAGCAGCTGATATCAGTCACACATATGATGTAATGTCTCTGGAGGATATAATAGTACTGGAGTGATATAAGAGGAGCGGCTGATATCAGTCACATATATGATGGAATGTCTCTGGAGGATATAATAGTGCTGGAGTGTTATAAGAGGAGCGGCTGATATCAGTCACACATATGATGTAATGTCTCTGGAGGATATAATAGTGCTGGAGTGTTATAAGAGGAGCGGCTGATATCAGTCACACATATGATGTAATGTCTCTGGAGGATATAATAGTGCTGGAGTGTTATAAGGAGCGGCTGATATCAGTCACACATATGATGTAATGTCTCTGGAGGATATAATAGTGCTGGAGTGTTATAAGGAGCGGCTGATATCAGTCACACATATGATGTAATGTCTCTGGAGGATATAATAGTGCTGGAGTGATATAAGAGGAGCGGCTGATATCAGTCACATATGATGTAATGTCTCTGGAGGATATAATAGTACTGGAGTGATATAAGAGGAGCGGCTGATATCAGTCACACATATGATGTAATGTCTCTGGAGGATATAATAGTGCTGGAGTGATATAAGAGGAGCGGCTGATATCAGTCACATATGATGTAATGTCTCTGGAGGATATAATAGTACTGGAGTGATATAAGAGGAGCGGCTGATATCAGTCACACATATGATGTAATGTCTGGAGGATATAATAGTACTGGAGTGATATAAGAGGAGCCGCTGATATCAGTCACACATATGATGTAATGTCTCTGGAGGATATAATAGTGCTGGAGTGTTATAAGAGGAGCGGCTGATATCAGTCACATATGATGTAATGTCTCTGGAGGATATAATAGTACTGGAGTGATATAAGAGGAGCGGCTGATATCAGTCACATATGATGTAATGTCTCTGGAGGATATAATAGTACTGGAGTGTTATAAGAGGAGCAGCTGATATCAGTCACACATATGATGTAATGTCTCTGGAGGATATAATAGTGCTGGAGTGATATAAGAGGAGCGGCTGATATCAGTCACACATATGATGTAATGTCTCTGGAGGATATAATAGTACTGGAGTGATATAAGAGGAGCGGCTGATATCAGTCACATATATGATGTAATGTCTCTGGAGGATATAATAGTGCTGGAGTGTTATAAGAGGAGCGGCTGATATCAGTCACACATATGATGTAATGTCTCTGGAGGATATAATAGTACTGGAGTGTTATAAGAGGAGCGGCTGATATCAGTCACATATGATGTAATGTCTCTGGAGGATATAATAGTGCTGGAGTGATATAAGAGGAGCGGCTGATATCAGTCACATATGATGTAATGTCTCTGGAGGATATAATAGTGCTGGAGTGATATAAGAGGAGCGGCTGATATCAGTCACATATGATGTAATGTCTCTGGAGGATATAATAGTGCTGGAGTGATATAAGAGGAGCGGCTGATATCAGTCACACATATGATGTAATGTCTCTGGAGGATATAATAGTACTGGAGTGATATAAGAGGAGCGGCTGATATCAGTCACACATATGATGTCAATCAGTCTGCAGTCCTAGTAACGAGTACTGGTGAGGACTGTGGGCAGGTAGTGGGCATACAGGTGGCTATGTAATACAGCAGATGGTGGCACAGTGTAGATGTAGGTGTTGCAGTAGGGGGAGGGAAGGTAGGTAAAGAGGCAAAAAGAAATTATTGTAAAGTCAGTGATGGGGTGCAGAGATGCCAGTTTGCAGTGTTAGGGCTGGCGCATGTTGGCACCACTGGGAACTTTTTGGGATTGTATGAGATTAGCAGGAAAAGTCTGATTATTTTCCCAGAATAGCGCCGCTCCTGTCCATGGGCCGTCTCTGATATTCACTTGAATGGGGAAAAGCTGCAATACCAGACATAACCAGGGACAAGAGTGGCGCTGTTCCTGGAGATAAAAGACAGATCTTTTCTTCTTAGCTCACACAAACCCCTTTAGGCCCTGGCACACACTGCTGTCTGGTACCAGCCCTGTAAGGAGTCTCTAAGATAGAAAGGCTCAGGCTGGCATGACGTCCAATAAGAACCTCAGCTCGCTGCCCCCATATACAGAATACCCCCTGGGACTATTGCCCACCTTAACAGTCCCCTTGCCATTCAAGTTCAATGCCAGGGGTACAGATGAGGAAACCAGAACGACATGTGGAGACAGATAATAGACGTCGCAGTGACACCCGGGGGCCCTAGAATCAGAGGGGCCCAGAGACCCCACATAGGTACTGTAAAAGGCTCCGTATTAAGCCCTTATATAGCTCCTATAGAGGTGCAGGGGCCTCACTGGGCACCTCGGAATTTAAAATCACATGGATTAGACGGAAAAATATAAATAAATTGATGATCGTTGGATCGGACGCCATATTACGGAGGTGTAAGGAAGCGTTGCGTCTCTCAAGCGGCACCTGACGGGGCATAGTACGGTGTCACACGGAGTCCCGGCACACGGCGTAGTCAATAAGGCCTAAGAATGCAGGACACCGATGCAGTGAGAGCTATAATCCATAGGGAGGCGCTGGAGCGGATACCTCAGGGGGCAAAGACGCGGTTTCTAAAATCTTTACGCCGGCGTATAACAGCAAGAAGTACAAAGTAAGAGACGATTGGATCCTCATGGGTAGATGAACTACAACTCCCAGAATAAACTGCCGGGCACAAGATGCTGGGACTTGTAGTTCTACCCTATCTAGAGTTACATTTCCTCAAGGAGTAACTGGGCACAAAATATGGTCAAAGGTGAAGGAAAGAGCAAGAGGGGTAAAAGTGGGAGAGTAGAGAGGGCAGGTGAGTAATAAGGGAGGGCATGGTGGGCAGATGGAACGCTGGCAGAGGGCGATCAGTATGTGAAGAGTATGGGCAACAAGTCAGAAGAAGGGGGTAACAGGCAGGGACAGGGGCATTTACACGTAATGGGGCAGGTGGGTACAGAATATAGATATCAGGGTAAGGAAGGTAACGAAGAGAAAGCGAAGACATAAGTGAGAAGGCAGACCGAGATACGGGGGGCAGGAGGGCAGGCAGAACGAGATACAAGGGGGCGGAGGGCAGACAGAGATACATGGGGCAGGAGGGCAGGCAGACCGAGATACAAGGGGCAAGAGGGCAGGCAGAGATACAGGGGGCAGACAGAGATACATGGGGCAGGAGGGCAGGCAGACCGAGATACATGGGGCAGGAGGGCAGGCAGACCGAGATACATGGGGCAGGAGGGCAGGCAGAGATACTGGGGGCAGGAGGGCAGGCAGACAGAGATACTGGGGGCAGGAGGGCAGGCAGACCGAGATACATGGGGCAGGAGGGCAGGCAGACCGAGATACAAGGGGCAGGCAGGCAGAAAGATATACATGGGGCAGGCAGGCAGAGAGAGATACAAGGGGCAGGAGGGCAGGCAGAGATACATGGGGCAGGAGGGCAGGCAGAGATACATGGGGCAGGAGGGCAGGCAGAGATACATGGGGCAGGAGGGCAGGCAGAGATACATGGGGCAGGAGGGCAGGCAGAGATACATGGGGCAGGCAGAGATACATGGGGCAGGAGGGCAGGCAGAGATACATGGGGCAGGCAGAGATACATGGAGCAGGCAGAGATACATGGGGCAGGCGGGCAGACAGTGATACATGGGGCAGGCGGGCAGACAGTGATACATGGGGCAGGCGGGCAGACAGTGATACATGGGGCAGGCGGGCAGACAGAGATACATGGGGCAGGCGGGCAGACAGAGATACATGGGGCAGGAGGGCAGGCAGAGATACATGGGGCAGGAGGGCAGGCAGAGATACATGGGGCAGCAGGGCAGACAGAGATACATGGGGCAGGAGGGCAGACAGAGATACATGGGGCAGGAGGGCAGACAGAGATACATGGGGCAGGTGGGTAGACAAATACAAGGGGCAGGAGGGCAGGCAGAGATACATGGGGCAGGAGGGCAGACAGTGATACATGGGGCAGGAGGGCAGACAGTGATACATGGGGCAGGAGGGCAGACAGAAATACATGGGGCAGGTGGGTAGACAAATACAAGGGGCAGGAGTGCAGGCAGAGATACATGTGGCAGACAGTGATACATGGGGCAGGAGGGCAGACAGTGATACATGGGGCAGGAGGGCAGACAGTGATACATGGGGCAGGAGGGCAGGCAGAGATACATGGGGCAGGAGGGCAGACAGAGATACATGGGGCAGGAGGGCAGACAGTGATACATGGGGCAGGAGGGCAGACAGTGATACATGGGGCAGGAGGGGAATTTGCAAAGTTATAAAAACAAAAAGGCTAGAGGTGTAGGGGCAACAGTCTATATCTGGGGCAGATAAGAGGTTATTTGGCAGAGTGGCAGGGGCTGGTTGGTAGTAAGAGATCTGTAGTTGGCACATTATAGGGTATGGGGAACATAGATGAAAGTATATATATATATATATATATATATATATATATATATATATAGGGCAGATAATTGGCAGGGGCACCTGAGTAGGGGATATACGGAGGCAATTACAATAATCAGCTTTAATAATATAGAAGAGCGTGTGAGCTCACGTGTCCGGGGAGATCCCAGTCCTCCTGTTGTGGTCGGGTCGGGGCCCCGCACATCCATTAAGAAAGATCCAGAGGAGCAGCGCCCGGCTGTGACTCCCCCACATCATGCCCCCCGGGGGTTCAGGCCATGAGTGGGCAGCAGAGACCCGCTGACAACTTCTCTTCTTCCCTCTCCGGCTGTGTCTCGTCTCTGATCTCAGATAATCTGCACGATCCGATCCACGGATTACAGCCGACCAATAGCCGGCGATCACCGCCCCCTGTGCTGCTGCCGGCCCCTCATCTGCCTAATGGAATCTGCACACACTGTTCCGGTACACAAGGGGTGCATGTCACCAGTATCGCGATATATAAAGTCAGCAATTTATAACAAGCCAGACACGTGTAATAAAGGATATAATTACAATCAGTAAAGCAGACGTGGGTCCTGAGCAACTATCACTCTCATCATCATCATCATCAATCATCATCATCATAAAACGTGACTGTACCCTAGGAATCCCACTCCGGAGGATGTAACAAGGAATAAAAAACTACTATTTACCACTGATAACTGTTCCTATATACAAGAATATAACTACTATAATACTGCCCCTATATACAAGAATATAACTACTATAATACTGCCCCTATATACAAGAATATAACTACTATAATACTGCCCCATATCTACAAGAATATAACTACTATAATACTGCCCCTATATACAAGAATATAACTACTATAATACTGCTCCTATATACAAGAATATAACTACTATAATACTGCCCCCTATATACAAGAATATAACTACTATAATACTGCCCCCTATATACAAGAATATAACTACTATAATACTGCCCCCTATATACAAGACTATAACTACTATAATACTGCCCCCTATATACAAGAATATAACTACTATAATACTGCCCCTATATACAAGAATATAACTACTATAATACTGCCCCCTATCTACAAGAATATAACTACTATAATACTGCCCCTATATACAAGAATATAACTACTATAATACTGCCCCCTATATACAGGAATATAACTACTATAATACTGCCCCTATATACAAGAATATAACTACTATAATACTGCCCCTATATACAAGAATATAACTACTATAATACTGCCCCCTATATACAAGAATATAACTACTATAATACTGCCCCCTATATACAAGAATATAACTACTATAATACTGCTCCTATATACAAGAGTAGAACTACTATAATACTGCCCCTATATACAAGAATATAACTACTATAATACTGCCTCTATATACAAGAATATAACTACTATAATACTGCTCCTATATACAAGAATATAACTACTATAATACTGCTCCTATATACAAGAATATACCAACTATAATACTGCCCCCTATATACAGGAATATAAGTACTATAATACTGCCCCTATATACAAGAATATAACTACTATAATACTGCTCCTATATACAAGAATATAACTACTATAATACTACCCCTATATACAAGAATATAACTACTATAATACTGCCCCCTATATACAAGAATATAACTACTATAATACTGCCCCTATATACAAGAATATAACTACTATAATACTGCCCCCTATCTACAAGAATATAACTACTATAATACTGCCCCCTATATACAAGAATATAACTACTATAATACTGCTCCTATATACAAGAGTAGAACTACTATAATACTGCCCCTATATACAAGAATATAACTACTATAATACTGCCTCTATATACAAGAATATAACTACTATAATACTGCTCCTATATACAAGAATATAACTACTATAATACTGCTCCTATATACAAGAATATACCAACTATAATACTGCCCCCTATATACAGGAATATAACTACTATAATACTGCCCCTATATACAAGAATATAACTACTATAATACTGCTCCTATATACAAGAATATAACTACTATAATACTACCCCTTTATACAAGAATATAACTACTATAATACTGCCCCCTATATACAAGAATATAACTACTATAATACTGCCCCTATATACAAGAATATAACTACTATAATACTGCCCCCTATCTACAAGAATATAACTACTATAATACTGCCCCTATATACAAGAATATAACTACTATAATACTGCCCCCTATCTACAAGAATATAACTACTATAATACTGCCCCTATATACAAGAATATAACTACTATAATACTGCCCCTATATACAAGAATATAACTACTATAATACTGCTCCTATATAAAAGAATATAACTACTATAATACTGCCCCTATATACAAGAATATAACTACTATAATACTGCCCCTATATACAAGAATATAACTACTATAATACTGCCCCTATATACAAGAATATAACTACTATAATACTGCCCCTATATACAAGAATATAACTACTATAATACTGCCCCTATATACAAGAATATAACTACTATAATACTGCTCCTATATACAAGAATATAACTACTATAATACTGCTCCTATATACAAGAATATAACTACTATAATACTGCTCCTATATACAAGAATATAACTACTATAATACTGCCCCCTATATACAAGAATATAACTGCTATAATACTGCCCCTATATACAAGAATATAACTACTATATTACAGCCACTATATACAAGAATATAACTACTATAATACTGCCCCTATATACAAGAATATAACTACTATAATACTGCCCCCTATCTACAAGAATATAACTACTATAATACTGCTCCTATATACAAGAATATAACTACTATAATACTGCTCCTATATACAAGAATATAACTACTATAATACTGCTCCTATATACAAGAATATAACTACTATAATACTGCTCCTATATACAAGAATATAACTACTATAATACTGCCCCCTATATACAAGAATATAACTACTATAATACTGCCCTCTATATACAAGAATATAACTACTATAATACTGCTCCTATATACAAGAATATAACTACTATAATACTGCCCCCTATATACAAGAATATAACTACTATAATACTGCTCCTATATACAAGAATATAACTACTATAATACTGCTCCTATATACAAGAATATAACTACTATAATACTGCCTCCTATATACAAGAATGTAACTACTATAATACTACCCCCTATATACAAGAATATAACTACTATAATACTGCCTCCTATGTACAAGAATATAACTACTATAATACTGCTCCTATATACAAGAATATAACTACTATAATACTGCCCCTATATACAGGAATATAACTACTATAATACTGCCCCCTATATACAAGAATATAACTACTATAATACTGCCCCCTTTATACAAGAATATATCTACTATAATACTGCCCCCTATATACAAGAATATAACTACTATAATACTGCCCCTATATACAAGAATATAACTACTATAATACTGCCCTATATACAAGAATATAACTACTATAATACTGCCCT